>NW_027102737.1:0-117838 GCF_036373705.1 Amia ocellicauda | reverse complement strand
TATCTTCTCATTCCTGTTTAACTGTTTAGTCTGAAATTGACACAAGTTAATAGACATTAGATTATTGGTGGCCCTGCCTATCCTAAATCATTGAATAATAATCAGTTAAGGGAAAGTGTGGTAACAAGTAATGATAGGATCTTTCTCGGCACCTAAACGTAAATGAGACTGATATATATATAACGAGAAGTTACCTGACATAAATTCTAACCTGCGTAGTTATTTAATGTCTGACTAATAATACTAACGAGAGACTCACCTTCGTCTTACTAACCGGTATTGTAGTCAATGTGTTTATAACCTTTTTTGTTAATCGATTTGTGTTATCATATGAAATCCCATGGTCTTTGATTTGGTCACGGAAGTGATTTGTTGATCTAGAGTTGAATTTTAATTAGTTCTTCCCTTTTGTATAATTAGTGTAGTGCTACATTTAGTCTTTGTTTTGAATAAATTTGACAATTTATATCTTTGGAATTGGTGTGTGCGTCCAATTATTACAGAAATTGAGTTCTACAAGATTCCAGGATTCGTGATAAGGTGACACTATAAATTCACTTCTTTACTTGAAATTTATAAGTGTACCTTACGCTACAATGTTTAACTTGTGAAAATGAGCCTCATTTTAACTGGGCTGAGGAATGTGTGGCTGCTGTTGCAGACTTGCTGGAGTCAGAGGAGGCCCTTCGGGATCAGGGTTGAAAACCACTGCAGGCTATCATAGAAAAAGCTTAATTTTGAAGGATGTTCTGCAGGGTATGATTAAGTCACTTTGAGTGGCTAACTTACGGATAGTGTCATGTTTGGACAGCAGAACTTGTTAACTTGCAAACCGCATCAAAATGGTCTGAAGCTTTCACTTTGAAACAGTTCAAATACTTATTATGGGGCCAAGCAACACATTTGCTGGAAGCCTTTTGTTATTGTTTAGATTTTATTTTCTATTCCTCCAAAACGCATCTTCTCTGAAAATAATGATGCATAGGATGTGTGACCTGCTGTATAAAGTTGTGTTCAGGGTTGTTCAAGAAAAGTGCATTGTTTATATCGTTTGGCCATGTTGGATTGGTCAGAAATAATTTGTGTGCAGTGTAATATATTTTTGTTAAGTAACAGTGTACAAGCAAATTCTCAGTTGAAAATAATTCCTTCTGAAGTTTTTTATTTTATTATTATTTTACTTTTATGGTTGAGTTTTAAGGAGACACTTCTTAGTAGATTTGTGTTCAGTGCAGAACCTTGTAACTCCAATGTCATAAAAAACAAACAAATGAAAAACAATATAGGCAGTCACAGTAACTTGTCAGCTTAAACTGGCTTGGTCAAGCTGCCTCCCTTCTTGAGCTTAAGTTGCTTGACTGGTATACTGGTTTTTCCAGTTTTTCCTCTTTTGTTTCTGGGAGCAACACAGGTGCTTTTGAGTTGCGGGGGTGACTTCAGGATCTCTAGGTAGCACACTGTTTTAGGCAGGCTCCTTTGAGCATCTCCTGGGAGCACACTGACTCATCAAGGCTCTGGAGCTGGACTCCGTTTTTTAGCAGAAGCACCGTCCTCAGATTTGCGAATGCGTTTCTTCCCAGGCACTTTAAAAACCCTGCTGTCCTGACCAGGATCCGTCCCCACTTCCATTCCCGTGTCCCACACACTGCTCAGTGTTGTCTTCACAGTCTCCATCTTTTCAGTCTGGTCACCAGCCCTCTCGCTGCTCACCCCCACTCCACTACCTGATGCCCCATCCTGCTGCTGTATACTGCCATCCAGTCCAGTTAAACGGCTGTCATCCGTACTGTCTGATGCTCCACAAACATTAGCTGACACACCGCTAACACCTGGGACCTCCACAGTCGGCACGGTACCGCCGCGGTCGGAAGTCCTCTCAGCGCCCACACTCTCCTGTACCTGGACCTCCAGACCCTCACTCTCTTCAACAGCCTCCCCCGCAGCCCCTCTTCTCGCCTCCTCTGCCACTTCGGCTGCTCCGCTAGTAGGGCGGCCGGGCTGCTCACCACTCCCCGACCTGGCCTGCTTGGGCTGACCCCCCCGTCGACTGGGACCAGCACCCTCATCCTGATCCTTCTCGGGGCAATGCCTAACAGTGTGGCCTTCATTACCGCAGTTGAAGCACTTCATAGAATCAGATGTGACAAAGACAACATAATCATTGCCATCAACCTTGAACTTAAGCACAATGTTCAGATCCCCATTTATGTCATTCAAAATCATGAATACCTGCCTTCTGAACGAAACAACATGTTTCAACTGCTGTGACTTACACCCCAGCGGTATACGTTTCAAACCCGACATTATCCACCCATGTCTCGCCAGTTCCCTCTCTAATAGGTCGTTTGACAGAAAACGAGGGACATTAGACAAAGTAACTCTCCTGGCCGGAGCTGCTAGTGGGGTGACATTGATCAAAACACCACCGATCACTATACCAGTCTCAACGATACGCGAGACCAACTCAATGCTGCTCAGAAACAGCACAACAGACCCGCTCATACGAGCTGCCGACTTTATATTTTCACAACCGACAACTTGCCCGATCGCCAGAACACACTCCTCCAGGGGCAAAAACTCATCAGAGGTCACTTTAACGCCATGCCGACGTGTTAAAGTCTCGAATAAAAAACTCTGATTCCCCCCCTCCCCGACCCAGCCCCAGACATCCCGATCACTTCACTGACTGCAGGAGTCAGCTCAGCATGGGGAAACTCTTCAGAAAAACCTCTTACAAAACTGTCAAAGACACATTCAGAAAGAAAGAACGAAAAAAGTAGAGGAGAAAAACCACAAACAAACCTGGCAGCAGCAAACATGCACACCTGCACCTCCACACTCACTCCCAACAATCACAGCGGCAGACAGCAAATGTCGATAGTCAATAGTCGATAGATAGATAGATAGATAGATAGATGAGTGAGTGAGTGACAGTGCAGAATCAAATGTCTGGTTGTTACAATAAAAGACATCCTCTTCTATATAGATCGGAGAAAACCAGTGGTATAGGTATCTAGGTATCTAGGTATCATCTCACCTGAATGGCAACAGGCTGCTAAAACTATTATCACACGCACATTGCATGTTAAAGTATGTCAGTAAGGGAGTAATTAAAAGGGCAAATGTGTGAAGTGCAAGGAGTGGCCTTTAGTCGCAAGGTAAAAAAGTAGACAGACAAACTAAAAAATGACTTGATACAAATCATTTATTTAGTGCAGACAGACCGCGACCAGACACAATAAACTATTCGCACTCAATATAAATTCACAGCAAAATAGGTTCAGTTCACAATATCCTATAACAAGCTCTATTCAACGAATCGGTTAAACGTTACAAAGGGCATTACACTTGTTGAAAAACAATAGCACACGGATCGAACATGCTATCCTCGCTGTTTTATTCGATTTGATTAGACGACTGAAATGTTTTGTGTGCGGACTGAAAGCACACCTTAGCCGAGCACGATCACAATCTATATCCACAGTTAATTTAAGCAGTATCATATTGTAACCGTTTCAGTTTGTTATCAACCCTTCCGGATCCAAAACCAGGAGTCAGACACCCTTTTCGGTAGACACGCTGTTGACTTCTCACAAGCCCCATCCGCCTTCACAAAGGCAGTGCTAGCAGTGGAAAGAAGGAAGAACTGCAGGAGAAACGCCTGGGGCTATTTAGAGCCCGATTACTCATGTAGCGTTATGTTGGGAACAGAGTCCCTGATAAGAGCATTTGGGCTCTGAGCTGAAGCACTGATCTAAAGAAGACCTCTCCCCCCCCAAAGTTATCAGATTTCCTTAGCTCATCAGCTTGGAACTGGTTTGCATCAAAGTGACAGTTTTGGGGAGGATGGCACCAAGAAGAGGCCAAATAGTTTGGAATTCTGCTATGAGATGTCTGGAGAAAGGGGCCTGTAGGTGATAAAAACTCTTTGAAGTGGACGAGAGCCGAAATCCCGACATAGAGCTACGAACCCGGGCCAACCGGCATTTCCAAAAGATGGCATGGATTGACATCAGTCATAAATCAAGCCCCCCTCCAATAGGACACTGGGGGCTGAAACCGAAATCCAATCTCAAGAACTCAGGAACCAATCACCTATTGATCTGACAGACTATAAGGAACAGCGGACGGTCTTTCTCTCTCTCTCTCTCACCTGAACCAGTAACTCGCTGCCACAGCTCAACCTGTAGCTCTGTTGCCAGAACCGGAACCAGAAACCAACCAAGTCTTTGCCGGCAACAGAAGAGTTAAACTGGGAGAAGGAGATTGAGCCGTACGAAGAATTCTTTTAAAGGACTTTATTAAATAAAGAACTTTACAGACTGCGCTGCCCGCCTGTGCCCACCTGATCAGTGGAGTGAATACAGCTGGACAATTGACTAAGTCGACTGTATACGAAAGTGTCAGTCATTTAAATAGCTATTTGAGTCTTAAGAAACTTGACCCTTGGAACAAACAGGGCCCTGCTTTCCTCAAAGAAGATTTTGTGCACAACCTTGGAGCCTTCAAACCAGTGGAAAATCTGTTTGGAAACGACACTACTTTCGAGAAACCCCAATTTCCAGGTGCATCGACTGAGTGGAAGTTCTTGGACAAAGCCGAACCGGACTGCCTTTGTTCCAAACCACACGGACCTCGTGCCGTGTGCTGTTATCTGAGCCCGAAGCCAGAGAGGCCTCTCTGCGACGAAGTTCAGATAAGTTTAACAGTTTGGAGTTCATGATTCATGACATTTGAGAAATCAATTAGAAATGTTAATCTGTGATTCATAACTCTAGAATGTGTAATATCATTTAGTTTTCTTAAATATAAATGTGTGTTGCATTAAACTGTTTTGTTGATAATTTTAGAAATAAAATCTGTCAACGTCGAGAAATATCTTCTCATTCCTGTTTAACTGTTTAGTCTGAAATTGACACAAGTTAATAGACATTAGATTATTGGTGGCCCTGCCTATCCTAAATCATTGAATAATAATCAGTTAAGGGAAAGTGTGGTAACAAGTAATGATAGGATCTTTCTCGGCACCTAAACGTAAATGAGACTGATATATATATAACGAGAAGTTACCTGACATAAATACTAACCTGCGTAGTTATTTAATGTCTGACTAATAATACTAACGAGAGACTCACCTTCGTCTTACTAACCGGTATTGTAGTCAATGTGTTTATAACCTTTTTTGTTAATCGATTTGTGTTATCATATGAAATCCCATGGTCTTTGATTTGGTCACGGAAGTGATTTGTTGATCTAGAGTTGAATTTTAATTAGTTCTTCCCTTTTGTATAATTAGTGTAGTGCTACATTTAGTCTTTGTTTTGAATAAATTTGACAATTTATATCTTTGGAATTGGTGTCTGCGTCCAATTATTACAGAAATTGAGTTCTACAAGATTCCAGGATTCGTGATATGGTGACACTATAAATTCACTTCTTTACTTGAAATTTATAAGTGTACCTTACGCTACAATGTTTAACTTGTGAAAATGAGCCTCATTTTAACTGGGCTGAGGAATGTGTGGCTGCTGTTGCAGACTTGCTGGAGTCAGAGGAGGCCCTTCGGGATCAGGGTTGAAAACCACTGCAGGCTATCATAGAAAAAGCTTAATTTCGAAGGATGTTCTGCAGGGTATGATTAAGTCACTTTGAGTGGCTAACTTACGGATAGTGTCATGTTTGGACAGCAGAACTTGTTAACTTGCAAACCGCATCAAAATGGTCTGAAGCTTTCACTTTGAAACAGTTCAAATACTTATTATGGGGCCAAGCAACACATTTGCTGGAAGCCTTTTGTTATTGTTTAGATTTTATTTTCTATTCCTCCAAAACGCATCTTCTCTGAAAATAATGATGCATAGGATGTGTGACCTGCTGTATAAAGTTGTGTTCAGGGTTGTTCAAGAAAAGTGCATTGTTTATATCGTTTGGCCATGTTGGATTGGTCAGAAATAATTTGTGTGCAGTGTAATATATTTTTGTTAAGTAACAGTGTACAAGCAAACTCTCAGTTGAAAATAATTCCTTCTGAAGTTTTTTATTTTATTATTATTTTACTTTTATGGTTGAGTTTTAAGGAGACACTTCTTAGTAGATTTGTGTTCAGTGCAGAACCTTGTAACTCCAATGTCATAAAAAACAAACAAATGAAAAACAATATAGGCAGTCACAGTAACTTGTCAGCTTAAACTGGCTTGGTCAAGCTGCCTCCCTTCTTGAGCTTAAGTTGCTTGACTGGTATACTGGTTTTTCCAGTTTTTCCTCTTTTGTTTCTGGGAGCAACACAGGTGCTTTTGAGTTGCGGGGGTGACTTCAGGATCTCTAGGTAGCACACTGTTTTAGGCAGGCTCCTTTGAGCATCTCCTGGGAGCACACTGACTCATCAAGGCTCAGGAGCTGGACTCCGTTTTTTAGCAGAAGCACCGTCCTCAGATTTGCGAATGCGTTTCTTCCCAGGCACTTTAAAAACCCTGCTGTCCTGACCAGGATCCGTCCCCACTTCCATTCCCGTGTCCCACACACTGCTCAGTGTTGTCTTCACAGTCTCCATCTTTTCAGTCTGGTCACCAGCCCTCTCGCTGCTCACCCCCACTCCACTACCTGATGCCCCGTCCTGCTGCTGTATACTGCCATCCAGTCCAGTTAAACGGCTGTCATCCGTACTGTCTGATGCTCCACAAACATTAGCTGACACACCGCTAACACCTGGGACCTCCACAGTCGGCACGGTACCGCCGCGGTCGGAAGTCCTCTCAGCGCCCACACTCTCCTGTACCTGGACCTCCAGACCCTCACTCTCTTCAACAGCCTCCCCCGCAGCCCCTCTTCTCGCCTCCTCTGCCACTTCGGCTGCTCCGCTAGTAGGGCGGCCGGGCTGCTCACCACTCCCCGACCTGGCCTGCTTGGGCTGACCCCCCCGTCGACTGGGACCAGCACCCTCATCCTGATCCTTCTCGGGGCAATGCCTAACAGTGTGGCCTTCATTACCGCAGTTGAAGCACTTCATAGAATCAGATGTGACAAAGACAACATAATCATTGCCATCAACCTTGAACTTAAGCACAATGTTCAGATCCCCATTTATGTCATTCAAAATCATGAATACCTGCCTTCTGAACGAAACAACATGTTTCAACTGCTGTGACTTACACCCCAGCGGTATACGTTTCAAACCCGACATTATCCACCCATGTCTCGCCAGTTCCCTCTCTAATAGGTCGTTTGACAGAAAACGAGGGACATTAGACAAAGTAACTCTCCTGGCCGGAGCTGCTAGTGGGGTGACATTGATCAAAACACCACCGATCACTATACCAGTCTCAACGATACGCGAGACCAACTCAATGCTGCTCAGAAACAGCACAACAGACCCGCTCATACGAGCTGCCGACTTTATATTTTCACAACCGACAACTTGCCCGATCGCCAGAACACACTCCTCCAGGGGCAAAAACTCATCAGAGGTCACTTTAACGCCATGCCGACGTGTTAAAGTCTCGAATAAAAAACTCTGATTCCCCCCCTCCCCGACCCAGCCCCAGACATCCCGATCGCTTCGCTGACTGCAGGAGTCAGCTCAGCATGGGGAAACTCTTCAGAAAAACCTCTTACAAAACTGTCAAAGACACATTCAGAAAGAAAGAAAGAAAGAACGAAAAAAGTAGAGGAGAAAAACCACAAACAAACCTGGCAGCAGCAAACATGCACACCTGCACCTCCACACTCACTCCCAACAATCACAGCGGCAGACAGCAAATGTCGATAGTCAATAGTCGATAGATAGATAGATAGATAGATAGATGAGTGAGTGAGTGACAGTGCAGAATCAAATGTCTGGTTGTTACAATAAAAGACATCCTCTTCTATATAGATCGGAGAAAACCAGTGGTATAGGTATCTAGGTATCTAGGTATCATCTCACCTGAATGGCAACAGGCTGCTAAAACTATTATCACACGCACATTGCATGTTAAAGTATGTCAGTAAGGGAGTAATTAAAAGGGCAAATGTGTGAAGTGCAAGGAGTGGCCTTTAGTCGCAAGGTAAAAAAGTAGACAGACAAACTAAAAAATGACTTGATACAAATCATTTATTTAGTGCAGACAGACCGCGACCAGACACAATAAACTATTCGCACTCAATATAAATTCACAGCAAAATAGGTTCAGTTCACAATATCCTATAACAAGCTCTATTCAACGAATCGGTTAAACGTTACAAAGGGCATTACACTTGTTGAAAAACAATAGCACACGGATCGAACATGCTATCCTCGCTGTTTTATTCGATTTGATTAGACGACTGAAATGTTTTGTGTGCGGACTGAAAGCACACCTTAGCCGAGCACGATCACAATCTATATCCACAGTTAATTTAAGCAGTATCATATTGTAACCGTTTCAGTTTGTTATCAACCCTTCCGGATCCAAAACCAGGAGTCAGACACCCTTTTCGGTAGACACGCTGTTGACTTCTCACAAGCCCCATCCGCCTTCACAAAGGCAGTGCTAGCAGTGGAAAGAAGGAAGAACTGCAGGAGAAACGCCTGGGGCTATTTAGAGCCCGATTACTCATGTAGCGTTATGTTGGGAACAGAGTCCCTGATAAGAGCATTTGGGCTCTGAGCTGAAGCACTGATCTAAAGAAGACCTCTCCCCCCCCAAAGTTATCAGATTTCCTTAGCTCATCAGCTTGGAACTGGTTTGCATCAAAGTGACAGTTTTGGGGAGGATGGCACCAAGAAGAGGCCAAATAGTTTGGAATTCTGCTATGAGATGTCTGGAGAAAGGGGCCTGTAGGTGATAAAAACTCTTTGAAGTGGACGAGAGCCGAAATCCCGACATAGAGCTACGAACCCGGGCCAACCGGCATTTCCAAAAGATGGCATGGATTGACATCAGTCATAAATCAAGCCCCCCTCCAATAGGACACTGGGGGCTGAAACCGAAATCCAATCTCAAGAACTCAGGAACCAATCACCTATTGATCTGACAGACTATAAGGAACAGCGGACGGTCTTTCTCTCTCTCTCTCTCACCTGAACCAGTAACTCGCTGCCACAGCTCAACCTGTAGCTCTGTTGCCAGAACCGGAACCAGAAACCAACCAAGTCTTTGCCGGCAACAGAAGAGTTAAACTGGGAGAAGGAGATTGAGCCGTACGAAGAATTCTTTTAAAGGACTTTATTAAATAAAGAACTTTACAGACTGCGCTGCCCGCCTGTGCCCACCTGATCAGTGGAGTGAATACAGCTGGACAATTGACTAAGTCGACTGTATACGAAAGTGTCAGTCATTTAAATAGTTATTTGAGTCTTAAGAAACTTGACCCTTGGAACAAACAGGGCCCTACTTTCCTCAAAGAAGATTTTGTGCACAACCTTGGAGCCTTCAAACCAGTGGAAATTCTGTTTGGAAACGACACTACTTTCGAGAAACCCCAATTTCCAGGTGCATCGACTGAGTGGAAGTTCTTGGACAAAGCCGAACCGGACTGCCTTTGTTCCAAACCACACGGACCTCGTGCCGTGTGCTGTTATCTGAGCCCGAAGCCAGAGAGGCCTCTCTGCGACGAAGTTCAGATAAGTTTAACAGTTTGGAGTTCATGATTCATGACATTTGAGAAATCAATTAGAAATGTTAATCTGTGATTCATAACTCTAGAATGTGTAATATCATTTAGTTTTCTTAAATATAAATGTGTGTTGCATTAAACTGTTTTGTTGATAATTTTAGAAATAAAATCTGTCAACGACAAGAAATATCTTCTCATTCCTGTTTAACTGTTTAGTCTGAAATTGACACAAGTTAATAGACATTAGATTATTGGTGGCCCTGCCTATCCTAAATCATTGAATAATAATCAGTTAAGGGAAAGTGTGGTAACAAGTAATGATAGGATCTTTCTCGGCACCTAAACGTAAATGAGACTGATATATATATAACGAGAAGTTACCTGACATAAATTCTAACCTGCGTAGTTATTTAATGTCTGACTAATAATACTAACGAGAGACTCACCTTCGTCTTACTAACCGGTATTGTAGTCAATGTGTTTATAACCTTTTTTGTTAATCGATTTGTGTTATCATATGAAATCCCATGGTCTTTGATTTGGTCACGGAAGTGATTTGTTGATCTAGAGTTGAATTTTAATTAGTTCTTCCCTTTTGTATAATTAGTGTAGTGCTACATTTAGTCTTTGTTTTGAATAAATTTGACAATTTATATCTTTGGAATTGGTGTCTGCGTCCAATTATTACAGAAATTGAGTTCTACAAGATTCCAGGATTCGTGATAAGGTGACACTATAAATTCACTTCTTTACTTGAAATTTATAAGTGTACCTTACGCTACAATGTTTAACTTGTGAAAATGAGCCTCATTTTAACTGGGCTGAGGAATGTGTGGCTGCTGTTGCAGACTTGCTGGAGTCAGAGGAGGCCCTTCGGGATCAGGGTTGAAAACCACTGCAGGCTATCATAGAAAAAGCTTAATTTCGAAGGATGTTCTTCAGGGTATGATTAAGTCACTTTGAGTGGCTAACTTACGGATAGTGTCATGTTTGGACAGCAGAACTTGTTAACTTGCAAACCGCATCAAAATGGTCTGAAGCTTTCACTTTGAAACAGTTCAAATACTTATTATGGGGCCAAGCAACACATTTGCTGGAAGCCTTTTGTTATTGTTTAGATTTTATTTTCTATTCCTCCAAAACGCATCTTCTCTGAAAATAATGATGCATAGGATGTGTGACCTGCTGTATAAAGTTGTGTTCAGGGTTGTTCAAGAAAAGTGCATTGTTTATATCGTTTGGCCATGTTGGATTGGTCAGAAATAATTTGTGTGCAGTGTAATATATTTTTGTTAAGTAACAGTGTACAAGCAAATTCTCAGTTGAAAATAATTCCTTCTGAAGTTTTTTATTTTATTATTATTTTACTTTTATGGTTGAGTTTTAAGGAGACACTTCTTAGTAGATTTGTGTTCAGTGCAGAACCTTGTAACTCCAATGTCATAAAAAACAAACAAATGAAAAACAATATAGGCAGTCACAGTAACTTGTCAGCTTAAACTGGCTTGGTCAAGCTGCCTCCCTTCTTGAGCTTAAGTTGCTTGACTGGTATACTGGTTTTTCCAGTTTTTCCTCTTTTGTTTCTGGGAGCAACACAGGTGCTTTTGAGTATTGCTCTACAGCCTGCGGGGGTGACTTCAGGATCTCTAGGTAGCACACTGTTTTAGGCAGGCTCCTTTGAGCATCTCCTGGGAGCACACTGACTCATCAAGGCTCAGGAGCTGGACTCCGTTTTTTAGCAGAAGCACCGTCCTCAGATTTGCGAATGCGTTTCTTCCCAGGCACTTTAAAAACCCTGCTGTCCTGACCAGGATCCGTCCCCACTTCCATTCCCGTGTCCCACACACTGCTCAGTGTTGTCTTCACAGTCTCCATCTTTTCAGTCTGGTCACCAGCCCTCTCGCTGCTCACCCCCACTCCACTACCTGATGCCCCGTCCTGCTGCTGTATACTGCCATCCAGTCCAGTTAAACGGCTGTCATCCGTACTGTCTGATGCTCCACAAACATTAGCTGACACACCGCTAACACCTGGGACCTCCACAGTCGGCACGGTACCGCCGCGGTCGGAAGTCCTCTCAGCGCCCACACTCTCCTGTACCTGGACCTCCAGACCCTCACTCTCTTCAACAGCCTCCCCCGCAGCCCCTCTTCTCGCCTCCTCTGCCACTTCGGCTGCTCCGCTAGTAGGGCGGCCGGGCTGCTCACCACTCCCCGACCTGGCCTGCTTGGGCTGACCCCCCCGTCGACTGGGACCAGCACCCTCATCCTGATCCTTCTCGGGGCAATGCCTAACAGTGTGGCCTTCATTACCGCAGTTGAAGCACTTCATAGAATCAGATGTGACAAAGACAACATAATCATTGCCATCAACCTTGAACTTAAGCACAATGTTCAGATCCCCATTTATGTCATTCAAAATCATGAATACCTGCCTTCTGAACGAAACAACATGTTTCAACTGCTGTGACTTACACCCCAGCGGTATACGTTTCAAACCCGACATTATCCACCCATGTCTCGCCAGTTCCCTCTCTAATAGGTCGTTAGACAGAAAACGAGTGACATTAGACAAAGTAACTCTCCTGGCCGGAGCTGCTAGTGGGGTGACATTGATCAAAACACCACCGATCACTATACCAGTCTCAACGATACGCGAGACCAACTCAATGCTGCTCAGAAACAGCACAACAGACCTGCTCATACGAGCTGCCGACTTTATATTTTCACAACCGACAACTTGCCCGATCACCAGAACACACTCCTCCAGGGGCAAAAACTCATCAGAGGTCACTTTAACGCCATGCCGACGTGTTAAAGTCTCGAATAAAAAACTCTGATTCCCCCCCTCCCCGACCCAGCCCCAGACATCCCGATCACTTCGCTGACTGCAGGAGTCAGCTCAGCATGGGGAAACTCTTCAGAAAAACCTCTTACAAAACTGTCAAAGACACATTCAGAAAGAAAGAAAGAAAGAACGAAAAAAGTAGAGGAGAAAAACCACAAACAAACCTGGCAGCAGCAATCATGCACACCTGCACCTCCACACTCACTCCCAACAATCACAGCGGCAGACAGCAAATGTCGATAGTCAATAGTCGATAGATAGATAGATAGATGAGTGAGTGAGTGACAGTGCAGAATCAAATTGTTGTTACAATAAAAGACATCCTCTTCTATATAGATCGGAGAAAACCAGTGGCCGCGAATCAAGCAAAGGAATCCCGAGTGGCAGGCGAGACCTCTACCACTGTAGAGATAGAGATAGATAGATGAGTGAGTGACAGTGCAGACACAAATGTCTGGTTGTTACAATAATAGCCATCCTCTTCTATATAGATCGGGGAAAACCATTATTTCCAAGAAGGGTTCAACACAGGCACCTTCTCCGTTAAAGCCACGCAGTCGCCACCAGGGGGCCCCAGGCCTCGGTGTTTCAGGAAGGTGAACGCAGCACGCCAACCCGGAGGTCTCGCCACTTCGTCTCCAAGCCTCCCAAGAAGAACGTAAACGGCCCTGATCGCAGACACAGGCCCTCACCCAGGGAGACCACCGCTTTGCCGCCGCTGCCCCAGCCATGGGGCCCAGGTCCCACCGAGACTTGAACTCGGATCGCTGGATTCAGAGTCCAGAGTGCTAACCATTACACCATGGAACCAAGCTTGATGCTTGTGCTAAAGGTCTCTGCTCTACGCACACGTCTCGCTCTGTCGCACGGCCAGGTCCCGAGTGAGCCAAGTTGCGCCCAGAGTGCTGTCTGTGGTGGGTCACTTGCGGCGGGCCTTCCTGGTGACAATGAGATATGCAGTTGCATCTAGGTGTGGTGTCCTGTCCTCTTGGCTTCCTTTGGCAAATATCCAGCCTGGCAAGTGTTGTCTTCCTGAGGAAAGGCAAGCAATGCAATCAAGGAATTCCTGGAACTCTGAGAGATGTTTTTGCTGTTGACGACGTGTCACTTTAGAACAGGACAACATGCATCTCTACTTGACTTGGCACAATCTGTGAGGGTTGGGCCAACACAACCTACGCAATGTGTCCACACATTTGCTCGTGTCTTGAAATACTTGGAATGACCTGTGACCCCATGCCATGCAGAAGTCCACAGCTATGCGGGTCAGCATGCACTGCTCCTCATCCCCAATGTGCCACTTGTAAGAACTGTGTAAAAAGCGACATAGAACGTGATCAGCAAAGAAACACAATTCTCCTGAGAACGGATTTTCTAGGTATCGTCTCACCTGAATGGCAACAGGCTGCTAAAACTATTATCACACGCACATTGCATGTTAAAGTATGTCAGTAAGGGAGTAATTAAAAGGGCAAATGTGTGAAGTGCATGAAGTGGCCTTTAGTCGCAAGGTAAAAAAGTAGACAGACATACTAAAAAATGACTTGATACAAATCATTTATTTAGTGCAGACAGACCGAGACCAGACACAATAAACTATTCGCAGTCAATATAAATTCACAGCAAAATAGGTTCAGTTCACAATATCCTATAACAAGCTCTATTCAACGAATCGGTTAAACGTTACAAAGGGCATTACACTTGTTGAAAAACAATAGCACACGGATCGAACATGCTATCCTCGCTGTTTTATTCGATTTGATTAGACGACTGAAATGTTTTGTGTGCGGACTGAAAGCACACCTTAGCCGAGCACGATCACAATCTATATCCACAGTTAATTTAAGCAGTATCATATTGTAACCGTTTCAGTTTGTTATCAACCCTTCCGGATCCAAAACCAGGAGTCAGACACCCTTTTCGGTAGACACGCTGTTGACTTCTCACAAGCCCCATCCGCCTTCACAAAGGCAGTGCTAGCAGTGGAAAGAAGGAAGAACTGCAGGAGAAACGCCTGGGGCTATTTAGAGCCCGATTACTCATGTAGCGTTATGTTGGGAACAGAGTCCCTGAT
Source organism: Amia ocellicauda (assembly GCF_036373705.1). NCBI lineage: Eukaryota > Metazoa > Chordata > Actinopteri > Amiiformes > Amiidae > Amia > Amia ocellicauda. The sequence goes on along the minus strand of NW_027102737.1, from coordinate 103,344 downwards.
AAGAGCATTTGGGCTCTGAGCTGAAGCACTGATCTAAAGAAGACCTCTCCCCCCCCAAAGTTATCAGATTTCCTTAGCTCATCAGCTTGGAACTGGTTTGCATCAAAGTGACAGTTTTGGGGAGGATGGCACCAAGAAGAGGCCAAATAGTTTGGAATTCTGCTATGAGATGTCTGGAGAAAGGGGCCTGTAGGTGATAAAAACTCTTTGAAGTGGACGAGAGCCGAAATCCCGACATAGAGCTACGAACCCGGGCCAACCGGCATTTCCAAAAGATGGCATGGATTGACATCAGTCATAAATCAAGCCCCCCTCCAATAGGACACTGGGGGCTGAAACCGAAATCCAATCTCAAGAACTCAGGAACCAATCACCTATTGATCTGACAGACTATAAGGAACAGCGGACGGTCTTTCTCTCTCTCTCTCTCACCTGAACCAGTAACTCGCTGCCACAGCTCCACCTGTAGCTCTGTTGCCAGAACCGGAACCAGAAACCAACCAAGTCATTGCCAGCAACAGAAGAGTTAAACTGGGAGAAGGAGATTGAGCCGTACGAAGAATTCTTTTAAAGGACTTTATTAAATAAAGAACTTTACAGACTGCGCTGCCCGCCTGTGCCCACCTGATCAGTGGAGTGAATACAGCTGGACAATTGACTAAGTCGACTGTATACGAAAGTGTCAGTCATTTAAATAGCTATTTGAGTCTTAAGAAACTTGACCCTTGGAACAAACAGGGCCCTGCTTTCCTCAAAGAAGATTTTGTGCACAAACTTGGAGCCTTCAAACCAGTGGAAAATCTGTTTGGAAACGACACTACTTTCGAGAAACCCCAATTTCCAGGTGCATCGACTGAGTGGAAGTTCTTGGACAAAGCCGAACCGGACTGCCTTTGTTCCAAACCACACGGACCTCGTGCCGTGTGCTGTTATCTGAGCCCGAAGCCAGAGAGGCCTCTCTGCGACGAAGTTCAGATAAGTTTAACAGTTTGGAGTTCATGATTCATGACATTTGAGAAATCAATTAGAAATGTTAATCTGTGATTCATAACTCTAGAATGTGTAATATCATTTAGTTTTCTTAAATATAAATGTGTGTTGCATTAAACTGTTTTGTTGATAATTTTAGAAATAAAATCTGTCAACGTCGAGAAATATCTTCTCATTCCTGTTTAACTGTTTAGTCTGAAATTGACACAAGTTAATAGACATTAGATTATTGGTGGCCCTGCCTATCCTAAATCATTGAATAATAATCAGTTAAGGGAAAGTGTGGTAACAAGTAATGATAGGATCTTTCTCGGCACCTAAACGTAAATGAGACTGATATATATATAACGAGAAGTTACCTGACATAAATACTAACCTGCGTAGTTATTTAATGTCTGACTAATAATACTAACGAGAGACTCACCTTCGTCTTACTAACCGGTATTGTAGTCAATGTGTTTATAACCTTTTTTGTTAATCGAATTGTGTTATCATATGAAATCCCATGGTCTTTGATTTGGTCACGGAAGTGATTTGTTGATCTAGAGTTGAATTTTAATTAGTTCTTCCCTTTTGTATAATTAGTGTAGTGCTACATTTAGTCTTTGTTTTGAATAAATTTGACAATTTATATCTTTGGAATTGGTGTCTGCGTCCAATTATTACAGAAATTGAGTTCTACAAGATTCCAGGATTCGTGATAAGGTGACACTATAAATTCACTTCTTTACTTGAAATTTATAAGTGTACCTTACGCTACAATGTTTAACTTGTGAAAATGAGCCTCATTTTAACTGGGCTGAGGAATGTGTGGCTGCTGTTGCAGACTTGCTGGAGTCAGAGGAGGCCCTTCGGGATCAGGGTTGAAAACCACTGCAGGCTATCATAGAAAAAGCTTAATTTCGAAGGATGTTCTGCAGGGTATGATTAAGTCACTTTGAGTGGCTAACTTACGGATAGTGTCATGTTTGGACAGCAGAACTTGTTAACTTGCAAACCGCATCAAAATGGTCTGAAGCTTTCACTTTGAAACAGTTCAAATACTTATTATGGGGCCAAGCAACACATTTGCTGGAAGCCTTTTGTTATTGTTTAGATTTTATTTTCTATTCCTCCAAAACGCATCTTCTCTGAAAATAATGATGCATAGGATGTGTGACCTGCTGTATAAAGTTGTGTTCAGGGTTGTTCAAGAAAAGTGCATTGTTTATATCGTTTGGCCATGTTGGATTGGTCAGAAATAATTTGTGTGCAGTGTAATATATTTTTGTTAAGTAACAGTGTACAAGCAAACTCTCAGTTGAAAATAATTCCTTCTGAAGTTTTTTATTTTATTATTATTTTACTTTTATGGTTGAGTTTTAAGGAGACACTTCTTAGTAGATTTGTGTTCATTGCAGAACCTTGTAACTCCAATGTCATAAAAAACAAACAAATGAAAAACAATATAGGCAGTCACAGTAACTTGTCAGCTTAAACTGGCTTGGTCAAGCTACCTCCCTTCTTGAGCTTAAGTTGCTTGACTGGTATACTGGTTTTTCCAGTTTTTCCTCTTTTGTTTCTGGGAGCAACACAGGTGCTTTTGAGATGCGGGGGTGACTTCAGGATCTCTAGGTAGCACACTGTTTTAGGCAGGCTCCTTTGAGCATCTCCCGGGAGCACACTGACTCATCAAGGCTCAGGAGCTGGACTCCGTTTTTTAGCAGAAGCACCGTCCTCAGATTTGCGAATGCGTTTCTTCCCAGGCACTTTAAAAATCCTGCTGTCCTGACCAGGATCCGTCCCCACTTCCATTCCCGTGTCCCACACACTGCTCAGTGTTGTCTTCACAGTCTCCATCTTTTCAGTCTGGTCACCAGCCCTCTCGCTGCTCACCCCCACTCCACTACCTGATGCCCCATCCTGCTGCTGTATACTGCCATCCAGTCCAGTTAAACGGCTGTCATCCGTACTGTCTGATGCTCCACAAACATTAGCTGACACACCGCTAACACCTGGGACCTCCACAGTCGGCACGGTACCGCCGCGGTCGGAAGTCCTCTCAGCGCCCACACTCTCCTGTACCTGGACCTTCAGACCCTCACTCTCTTCAACAGCCTCCCCCGCAGCCCCTCTTCTCGCCTCCTCTGCCACTTCGGCTGCTCCGCTAGTAGGGCGGCCGGGCTGCTCACCACTCCCCGACCTGGCCTGCTTGGGCTGACCCCCCCGTCGACTGGGACCAGCACCCTCATCCTGATCCTTCTCGGGGCAATGCCTAACAGTGTGGCCTTCATTACCGCAGTTGAAGCACTTCATAGAATCAGATGTGACAAAGACAACATAATCATTGCCATCAACCTTGAACTTAAGCACAATGTTCAGATCCCCATTTATGTCATTCAAAATCATGAATACCTGCCTTCTGAACGAAACAACATGTTTCAACTGCTGTGACTTACACCCCAGCGGTATACGTTTCAAACCCGACATTATCCACCCATGTCTCGCCAGTTCCCTCTCTAATAGGTCGTTTGACAGAAAACGAGGGACATTAGACAAAGTAACTCTCCTGGCCGGAGCTGCTAGTGGGGTGACATTGATCAAAACACCACCGATCACTATACCAGTCTCAACGATACGCGAGACCAACTCAATGCTGCTCAGAAACAGCACAACAGACCCGCTCATACGAGCTGCCGACTTTATATTTTCACAACCGACAACTTGCCCGATCGCCAGAACACACTCCTCCAGGGGCAAAAACTCATCAGAGGTCACTTTAACGCCATGCCGACGTGTTAAAGTCTCGAATAAAAAACTCTGATTCCCCCCCTCCCCGACCCAGCCCCAGACAACCCGATCACTTCGCTGACTGCAGGAGTCAGCTCAGCATGGGGAAACTCTTCAGAAAAACCTCTTACAAAACTGTCAAAGACACATTCAGAAAGAAAGAAAGAAAGAACGAAAAAAGTAGAGGAGAAAAACCACAAACAAACCTGGCAGCAGCAAACATGCACACCTGCACCTCCACACTCACTCCCAACAATCACAGCGGCAGACAGCAAATGTCGATAGTCAATAGTCGATAGATAGATAGATAGATAGATAGATAGATGAGTGAGTCAGTGACAGTGCAGAATCAAATGTCTGGTTGTTACAATAAAAGACATCCTCTTCTATATAGATCGGAGAAAACCAGTGGCCGCGAATCAAGCAAAGGAATCCCGAGTGGCAGGCGAGACCTCTACCACTGTAGAGATAGAGATAGATAGATGAGTGAGTGACAGTGCAGACACAAATGTCTGGTTGTTACAATAATAGCCATCCTCTTCTATATAGATCGGGGAAAACCATTATTTCCAAGAAGGGTTCAACACAGGCACCTTCTCCGTTAAAGCCGCGCAGTCGCCACCAGGGGGCCCCAGGCCTCGGTGTTTCAGGAAGGTGAACGCAGCACGCCAACCCGGAGGTCTCGCCACTTCGTCTCCAAGCCTCCCAAGAAGAACGTAAACGGCCCTGATAACAGACACAGGCCCTCACCCAGGGAGACCACCGCTTTGCCGCCGCTGCCCCAGCCATGGGGCCCAGGTCCCACCGAGACTTGAACTCGGATCGCTGGATTCAAAGTCCAGAGTGCTAACCATTACACCATGGAACCAAGCTTGATGCTCACACTCACGCCAAAGGTTTCTTCTCTACGCACACGTCTCGCTCTGTCGCACGGCCAGGTCCCGAGTGAGCCAAGTTGCGCCCAGAGTGCTGTCTGTGGTGGGTCACTTGCGGCGGGCCTTCCTGGTGACAATGAGATATGCAGTTGCATCTAGGTGTGGTGTCCTGTCCTCTTGGCTTCCTTTGGCAAATATCCAGCCTGGCAAGTGTTGTCTTCCTGAGGAAAGGCAAGCAATGCAATCAAGGAATTCCTGGAACTCTGAGAGATGTTTTTGCTGTTGACGACGTGTCACTTTAGAACAGGACAACATGCATCTCTACTTGACTTGGCACAATCTGTGAGGGTTGGGCCAACACAACCTACGCAATGTGTCCACACATTTGCTCGTGTCTTGAAATACTTGGAATGACCTGTGACCCCATGCCATGCAGAAGTCCACAGCTATGCGGGTCAGCATGCACTGCTCCTCATCCCCAATGTGCCACTTGTAAGAACTGTGTAAAAAGCGACATAGAACGTGATCAGCAAAGAAACACAATTCTCCTGAGAACGGATTTTCTAGGTATCGTCTCACCTGAATGGCAACAGGCTGCTAAAACTATTATCACACGCACATTGCATGTTAAAGTATGTCAGTAAGGGAGTAATTAAAAGGGCAAATGTGTGAAGTGCAAGGAGTGGCCTTTAGTCGCAAGGTAAAAAAGTAGACAGACAAACTAAAAAATGACTTGATACAAATCATTTATTTAGTGCAGACAGACCGCGACCAGACACAATAAACTATTCGCACTCAATATAAATTCACAGCAAAATAGGTTCAGTTCACAATATCCTATAACAAGCTCTATTCAACGAATCGGTTAAACGTTACAAAGGGCATTACACTTGTTGAAAAACAATAGCACACGGATCGAACATGCTATCCTCGCTGTTTTATTCGATTTGATTAGACGACTGAAATGTTTTGTGTGCGGACTGAAAGCACACCTTAGCCGAGCACGATCACAATCTATATCCACAGTTAATTTAAGCAGTATCATATTGTAACCGTTTCAGTTTGTTATCAACCCTTCCGGATCCAAAACCAGGAGTCAGACACCCTTTTCGGTAGACACGCTGTTGACTTCTCACAAGCCCCATCCGCCTTCACAAAGGCAGTGCTAGCAGTGGAAAGAAGGAAGAACTGCAGGAGAAACGCCTGGGGCTATTTAGAGCCCGATTACTCATGTAGCGTTATGTTGGGAACAGAGTCCCTGATAAGAGCATTTGGGCTCTGAGCTGAAGCACTGATCTAAAGAAGACCTCTCCCCCCCCAAAGTTATCAGATTTCCTTAGCTCATCAGCTTGGAACTGGTTTGCATCAAAGTGACAGTTTTGGGGAGGATGGCACCAAGAAGAGGCCAAATAGTTTGGAATTCTGCTATGAGATGTCTGGAGAAAGGGGCCTGTAGGTGATAAAAACTCTTTGAAGTGGACGAGAGCCGAAATCCCGACATAGAGCTACGAACCCGGGCCAACCGGCATTTCCAAAAGATGGCATGGATTGACATCAGTCATAAATCAAGCCCCCCTCCAATAGGACACTGGGGGCTGAAACCGAAATCCAATCTCAAGAACTCAGGAACCAATCACCTATTGATCTGACAGACTATAAGGAACAGCGGACGGTCTTTCTCTCTCTCTCTCTCACCTGAACCAGTAACTCGCTGCCACAGCTCAACCTGTAGCTCTGTTGCCAGAACCGGAACCAGAAACCAACCAAGTCTTTGCCGGCAACAGAAGAGTTAAACTGGGAGAAGGAGATTGAGCCGTACGAAGAATTCTTTTAAAGGACTTTATTAAATAAAGAACTTTACAGACTGCGCTGCCCGCCTGTGCCCACCTGATCAGTGGAGTGAATACAGCTGGACAATTGACTAAGTCGACTGTATACGAAAGTGTCAGTCATTTAAATAGCTATTTGAGTCTTAAGAAACTTGACCCTTGGAACAAACAGGGCCCTGCTTTCCTCAAAGAAGATTTTGTGCACAACCTTGGAGCCTTCAAACCAGTGGAAAATCTGTTTGGAAACGACACTACTTTCGAGAAACCCCAATTTCCAGGTGCATCGACTGAGTGGAAGTTCTTGGACAAAGCCGAACCGGACTGCCTTTGTTCCAAACCACACGGACCTCGTGCCGTGTGCTGTTATCTGAGCCCGAAGCCAGAGAGGCCTCTCTGCGACGAAGTTCAGATAAGTTTAACAGTTTGGAGTTCATGATTCATGACATTTGAGAAATCAATTAGAAATGTTAATCTGTGATTCATAACTCTAGAATGTGTAATATCATTTAGTTTTCTTAAATATAAATGTGTGTTGCATTAAACTGTTTTGTTGATAATTTTAGAAATAAAATCTGTCAACGTCGAGAAATATCTTCTCATTCCTGTTTAACTGTTTAGTCTGAAATTGACACAAGTTAATAGACATTAGATTATTGGTGGCCCTGCCTATCCTAAATCATTGAATAATAATCAGTTAAGGGAAAGTGTGGTAACAAGTAATGATAGGATCTTTCTCGGCACCTAAACGTAAATGAGACTGATATATATATAACGAGAAGTTACCTGACATAAATACTAACCTGCGTAGTTATTTAATGTCTGACTAATAATACTAACGAGAGACTCACCTTCGTCTTACTAACCGGTATTGTAGTCAATGTGTTTATAACCTTTTTTGTTAATCGATTTGTGTTATCATATGAAATCCCATGGTCTTTGATTTGGTCACGGAAGTGATTTGTTGATCTAGAGTTGAATTTTAATTAGTTCTTCCCTTTTGTATAATTAGTGTAGTGCTACATTTAGTCTTTGTTTTGAATAAATTTGACAATTTATATCTTTGGAATTGGTGTCTGCGTCCAATTATTACAGAAATTGAGTTCTACAAGATTCCAGGATTCGTGATATGGTGACACTATAAATTCACTTCTTTACTTGAAATTTATAAGTGTACCTTACGCTACAATGTTTAACTTGTGAAAATGAGCCTCATTTTAACTGGGCTGAGGAATGTGTGGCTGCTGTTGCAGACTTGCTGGAGTCAGAGGAGGCCCTTCGGGATCAGGGTTGAAAACCACTGCAGGCTATCATAGAAAAAGCTTAATTTCGAAGGATGTTCTGCAGGGTATGATTAAGTCACTTTGAGTGGCTAACTTACGGATAGTGTCATGTTTGGACAGCAGAACTTGTTAACTTGCAAACCGCATCAAAATGGTCTGAAGCTTTCACTTTGAAACAGTTCAAATACTTATTATGGGGCCAAGCAACACATTTGCTGGAAGCCTTTTGTTATTGTTTAGATTTTATTTTCTATTCCTCCAAAACGCATCTTCTCTGAAAATAATGATGCATAGGATGTGTGACCTGCTGTATAAAGTTGTGTTCAGGGTTGTTCAAGAAAAGTGCATTGTTTATATCGTTTGGCCATGTTGGATTGGTCAGAAATAATTTGTGTGCAGTGTAATATATTTTTGTTAAGTAACAGTGTACAAGCAAACTCTCAGTTGAAAATAATTCCTTCTGAAGTTTTTTATTTTATTATTATTTTACTTTTATGGTTGAGTTTTAAGGAGACACTTCTTAGTAGATTTGTGTTCAGTGCAGAACCTTGTAACTCCAATGTCATAAAAAACAAACAAATGAAAAACAATATAGGCAGTCACAGTAACTTGTCAGCTTAAACTGGCTTGGTCAAGCTGCCTCCCTTCTTGAGCTTAAGTTGCTTGACTGGTATACTGGTTTTTCCAGTTTTTCCTCTTTTGTTTCTGGGAGCAACACAGGTGCTTTTGAGTTGCGGGGGTGACTTCAGGATCTCTAGGTAGCACACTGTTTTAGGCAGGCTCCTTTGAGCATCTCCTGGGAGCACACTGACTCATCAAGGCTCAGGAGCTGGACTCCGTTTTTTAGCAGAAGCACCGTCCTCAGATTTGCGAATGCGTTTCTTCCCAGGCACTTTAAAAACCCTGCTGTCCTGACCAGGATCCGTCCCCACTTCCATTCCCGTGTCCCACACACTGCTCAGTGTTGTCTTCACAGTCTCCATCTTTTCAGTCTGGTCACCAGCCCTCTCGCTGCTCACCCCCACTCCACTACCTGATGCCCCGTCCTGCTGCTGTATACTGCCATCCAGTCCAGTTAAACGGCTGTCATCCGTACTGTCTGATGCTCCACAAACATTAGCTGACACACCGCTAACACCTGGGACCTCCACAGTCGGCACGGTACCGCCGCGGTCGGAAGTCCTCTCAGCGCCCACACTCTCCTGTACCTTGACCTCCAGACCCTCACTCTCTTCAACAGCCTCCCCCGCAGCCCCTCTTCTCGCCTCCTCTGCCACTTCGGCTGCTCCGCTAGTAGGGCGGCCGGGCTGCTCACCACTCCCCGACCTGGCCTGCTTGGGCTGACCCCCCCGTCGACTGGGACCAGCACCCTCATCCTGATCCTTCTCGGGGCAATGCCTAACAGTGTGGCCTTCATTACCGCAGTTGAAGCACTTCATAGAATCAGATGTGACAAAGACAACATAATCATTGCCATCAACCTTGAACTTAAGCACAATGTTCAGATCCCCATTTATGTCATTCAAAATCATGAATACCTGCCTTCTGAACGAAACAACATGTTTCAACTGCTGTGACTTACACCCCAGCGGTATACGTTTCAAACCCGACATTATCCACCCATGTCTCGCCAGTTCCCTCTCTAATAGGTCGTTTGACAGAAAACGAGGGACATTAGACAAAGTAACTCTCCTGGCCGGAGCTGCTAGTGGGGTGACATTGATCAAAACACCACCGATCACTATACCAGTCTCAACGATACGCGAGACCAACTCAATGCTGCTCAGAAACAGCACAACAGACCCGCTCATACGAGCTGCCGACTTTATATTTTCACAACCGACAACTTGCCCGATCGCCAGAACACACTCCTCCACGGGCAAAAACTCATCAGAGGTCACTTTAACGCCATGCCGACGTGTTAAAGTCTCGAATAAAAAACTCTGATTCCCCCCCTCCCCGACCCAGCCCCAGACATCCCGATCGCTTCGCTGACTGCAGGAGTCAGCTCAGCATGGGGAAACTCTTCAGAAAAACCTCTTACAAAACTGTCAAAGACACATTCAGAAAGAAAGAAAGAAAGAACGAAAAAAGTAGAGGAGAAAAACCACAAACAAACCTGGCAGCAGCAAACATGCACACCTGCACCTCCACACTCACTCCCAACAATCACAGCGGCAGACAGCAAATGTCGATAGTCAATAGTCGATAGATAGATAGATAGATAGATAGATGAGTGAGTGAGTGACAGTGCAGAATCAAATGTCTGGTTGTTACAATAAAAGACATCCTCTTCTATATAGATCGGAGAAAACCAGTGGCCGCGAATCAAGCAAAGGAATCCCGAGTGGCAGGCGAGACCTCTACCACTGTAGAGATAGAGATAGATAGATGAGTGAGTGACAGTGCAGACACAAATGTCTGGTTGTTACAATAATAGCCATCCTCTTCTATATAGATCGGGGAAAACCATTATTTCCAAGAAGGGTTCAACACAGGCACCTTCTCCGTTAAAGCCACGCAGTCGCCACCAGGGGGCCCCAGGCCTCGGTGTTTCAGGAAGGTGAACGCAGCACGCCAACCCGGAGGTCTCGCCACTTCGTCTCCAAGCCTCCCAAGAAGAACGTAAACGGCCCTGATCGCAGACACAGGCCCTCACCCAGGGAGACCACCGCTTTGCCGCCGCTGCCCCAGCCATGGGGCCCAGGTCCCACCGAGACTTGAACTCGGATCGCTGGATTCAGAGTCCATAGTGCTAACCATTACACCATGGAACCAAGCTTGATGCTTGTGCTAAAGGTCTCTGCTCTACGCACACGTCTCGCTCTGTCGCACGGCCAGGTCCCGAGTGAGCCAAGTTGCGCCCAGAGTGCTGTCTGTGGTGGGTCACTTGCGGCGGGCCTTCCTGGTGACAATGAGATATGCAGTTGCATCTAGGTGTGGTGTCCTGTCCTCTTGGCTTCCTTTGGCAAATATCCAGCCTGGCAAGTGTTGTCTTCCTGAGGAAAGGCAAGCAATGCAATCAAGGAATTCCTGGAACTCTGAGAGATGTTTTTGCTGTTGACGACGTGTCACTTTAGAACAGGACAACATGCATCTCTACTTGACTTGGCACAATCTGTGAGGGTTGGGCCAACACAACCTACGCAATGTGTCCACACATTTGCTCGTGTCTTGAAATACTTGGAATGACCTGTGACCCCATGCCATGCAGAAGTCCACAGCTATGCGGGTCAGCATGCACTGCTCCTCATCCCCAATGTGCCACTTGTAAGAACTGTGTAAAAAGCGACATAGAACGTGATCAGCAAAGAAACACAATTCTCCTGAGAACGGATTTTCTAGGTATCGTCTCACCTGAATGGCAACAGGCTGCTAAAACTATTATCACACGCACATTGCATGTTAAAGTATGTCAGTAAGGGAGTAATTAAAAGGGCAAATGTGTGAAGTGCAAGGAGTGGCCTTTAGTCGCAAGGTAAAAAAGTAGACAGACAAACTAAAAAATGACTTGATACAAATCATTTATTTAGTGCAGACAGACCGCGACCAGACACAATAAACTATTCGCACTCAATATAAATTCACAGCAAAATAGGTTCAGTTCACAATATCCTATAACAAGCTCTATTCAACGAATCGGTTAAACGTTACAAAGGGCATTACACTTGTTGAAAAACAATAGCACACGGATCGAACATGCTATCCTCGCTGTTTTATTCGATTTGATTAGACGACTGAAATGTTTTGTGTGCGGACTGAAAGCACACCTTAGCCGAGCACGATCACAATCTATATCCACAGTTAATTTAAGCAGTATCATATTGTAACCGTTTCAGTTTGTTATCAACCCTTCCGGATCCAAAACCAGGAGTCAGACACCCTTTTCGGTAGACACGCTGTTGACTTCTCACAAGCCCCATCCGCCTTCACAAAGGCAGTGCTAGCAGTGGAAAGAAGGAAGAACTGCAGGAGAAACGCCTGGGGCTATTTAGAGCCCGATTACTCATGTAGCGTTATGTTGGGAACAGAGTCCCTGATAAGAGCATTTGGGCTCTGAGCTGAAGCACTGATCTAAAGAAGACCTCTCCCCCCCCAAAGTTATCAGATTTCCTTAGCTCATCAGCTTGGAACTGGTTTGCATCAAAGTGACAGTTTTGGGGAGGATGGCACCAAGAAGAGGCCAAATAGTTTGGAATTCTGCTATGAGATGTCTGGAGAAAGGGGCCTGTAGGTGATAAAAACTCTTTGAAGTGGACGAGAGCCGAAATCCCGACATAGAGCTACGAACCCGGGCCAACCGGCATTTCCAAAAGATGGCATGGATTGACATCAGTCATAAATCAAGCCCCCCTCCAATAGGACACTGGGGGCTGAAACCGAAATCCAATCTCAAGAACTCAGGAACCAATCACCTATTGATCTGACAGACTATAAGGAACAGCGGACGGTCTTTCTCTCTCTCTCTCTCACCTGAACCAGTAACTCGCTGCCACAGCTCAACCTGTAGCTCTGTTGCCAGAACCGGAACCAGAAACCAACCAAGTCTTTGCCGGCAACAGAAGAGTTAAACTGGGAGAAGGAGATTGAGCCGTACGAAGAATTCTTTTAAAGGACTTTATTAAATAAAGAACTTTACAGACTGCGCTGCCCGCCTGTGCCCACCTGATCAGTGGAGTGAATACAGCTGGACAATTGACTAAGTCGACTGTATACGAAAGTGTCAGTCATTTAAATAGCTATTTGAGTCTTAAGAAACTTGACCCTTGGAACAAACAGGGCCCTGCTTTCCTCAAAGAAGATTTTGTGCACAACCTTGGAGCCTTCAAACCAGTGGAAAATCTGTTTGGAAACGACACTACTTTCGAGAAACCCCAATTTCCAGGTGCATCGACTGAGTGGAAGTTCTTGGACAAAGCCGAACCGGACTGCCTTTGTTCCAAACCACACGGACCTCGTGCCGTGTGCTGTTATCTGAGCCCGAAGCCAGAGAGGCCTCTCTGCGACGAAGTTCAGATAAGTTTAACAGTTTGGAGTTCATGATTCATGACATTTGAGAAATCAATTAGAAATGTTAATCTGTGATTCATAACTCTAGAATGTGTAATATCATTTAGTTTTCTTAAATATTAATGTGTGTTGCATTAAACTGTTTTGTTGATAATTTTAGAAATAAAATCTGTCAACGTCGAGAAATATCTTCTCATTCCTGTTTAACTGTTTAGTCTGAAATTGACACAAGTTAATAGACATTAGATTATTGGTGGCCCTGCCTATCCTAAATCATTGAATAATAATCAGTTAAGGGAAAGTGTGGTAACAAGTAATGATAGGATCTTTCTCGGCACCTAAACGTAAATGAGACTGATATATATATAACGAGAAGTTACCTGACATAAATTCTAACCTGCGTAGTTATTTAATGTCTGACTAATAATACTAACGAGAGACTCACCTTCGTCTTACTAACCGGTATTGTAGTCAATGTGTTTATAACCTTTTTTGTTAATCGATTTGTGTTATCATATGAAATCCCATGGTCTTTGATTTGGTCACGGAAGTGATTTGTTGATCTAGAGTTGAATTTTAATTAGTTCTTCCCTTTTGTATAATTAGTGTAGTGCTACATTTAGTCTTTGTTTTGAATAAATTTGACAATTTATATCTTTGGAATTGGTGTGTGCGTCCAATTATTACAGAAATTGAGTTCTACAAGATTCCAGGATTCGTGATAAGGTGACACTATAAATTCACTTCTTTACTTGAAATTTATAAGTGTACCTTACGCTACAATGTTTAACTTGTGAAAATGAGCCTCATTTTAACTGGGCTGAGGAATGTGTGGCTGCTGTTGCAGACTTGCTGGAGTCAGAGGAGGCCCTTCGGGATCAGGGTTGAAAACCACTGCAGGCTATCATAGAAAAAGCTTAATTTTGAAGGATGTTCTGCAGGGTATGATTAAGTCACTTTGAGTGGCTAACTTACGGATAGTGTCATGTTTGGACAGCAGAACTTGTTAACTTGCAAACCGCATCAAAATGGTCTGAATCTTTCACTTTGAAACAGTTCAAATACTTATTATGGGGCCAAGCAACACATTTGCTGGAAGCCTTTTGTTATTGTTTAGATTTTATTTTCTATTCCTCCAAAACGCATCTTCTCTGAAAATAATGATGCATAGGATGTGTGACCTGCTGTATAAAGTTGTGTTCAGGGTTGTTCAAGAAAAGTGCATTGTTTATATCGTTTGGCCATGTTGGATTGGTCAGAAATAATTTGTGTGCAGTGTAATATATTTTTGTTAAGTAACAGTGTACAAGCAAATTCTCAGTTGAAAATAATTCCTTCTGAAGTTTTTTATTTTATTATTATTTTACTTTTATGGTTGAGTTTTAAGGAGACACTTCTTAGTAGATTTGTGTTCAGTGCAGAACCTTGTAACTCCAATGTCATAAAAAACAAACAAATGAAAAACAATATAGGCAGTCACAGTAACTTGTCAGCTTAAACTGGCTTGGTCAAGCTGCCTCCCTTCTTGAGCTTAAGTTGCTTGACTGGTATACTGGTTTTTCCAGTTTTTCCTCTTTTGTTTCTGGGAGCAACACAGGTGCTTTTGAGTATTGCTCTACAGCCTGCGGGGGTGACTTCAGGATCTCTAGGTAGCACACTGTTTTAGGCAGGCTCCTTTGAGCATCTCCTGGGAGCACACTGACTCATCAAGGCTCAGGAGCTGGACTCCGTTTTTTAGCAGAAGCACCGTCCTCAGATTTGCGAATGCGTTTCTTCCCAGGCACTTTAAAAACCCTGCTGTCCTGACCAGGATCCGTCCCCACTTCCATTCCCGTGTCCCACACACTGCTCAGTGTTGTCTTCACAGTCTCCATCTTTTCAGTCTGGTCACCAGCCCTCTCGCTGCTCACCCCCACTCCACTACCTGATGCCCCGTCCTGCTGCTGTATACTGCCATCCAGTCCAGTTAAACGGCTGTCATCCGTACTGTCTGATGCTCCACAAACATTAGCTGACACACCGCTAATACCTGGGACCTCCACAGTCGGCACGGTACCGCCGCGGTCGGAAGTCCTCTCAGCGCCCACACTCTCCTGTACCTGGACCTCCAGACCCTCACTCTCTTCAACAGCCTCCCCCGCAGCCCCTCTTCTCGCCTCCTCTGCCACTTCGGCTGCTCCGCTAGTAGGGCGGCCGGGCTGCTCACCACTCCCCGACCTGGCCTGGTTGGGCTGACCCCCCCGTCGACTGGGACCAGCACCCTCATCCTGATCCTTCTCGGGGCAATGCCTAACAGTGTGGCCTTCATTACCGCAGTTGAAGCACTTCATAGAATCAGATGTGACAAAGACAACATAATCATTGCCATCAACCTTGAACTTAAGCACAATGTTCAGATCCCCATTTATGTCATTCAAAATCATGAATACCTGCCTTCTGAACGAAACAACATGTTTCAACTGCTGTGACTTACACCCCAGCGGTATACGTTTCAAACCCAACATTATCCACCCATGTCTCGCCAGTTCCCTCTCTAATAGGTCGTTTGACAGAAAACGAGGGACATTAGACAAAGTAACTCTCCTGGCCGGAGCTGCTAGTGGGGTGACATTGATCAAAACACCACCGATCACTATACCAGTCTCAACGATACGCGAGACCAACTCAATGCTGCTCAGAAACAGCACAACAGACCCGCTCATACGAGCTGCCGACTTTATATTTTCACAACCGACAACTTGCCCGATCGCCAGAACACACTCCTCCAGGGGCAAAAACTCATCAGAGGTCACTTTAACGCCATGCCGACGTGTTAAAGTCTCGAATAAAAAACTCTGATTCCCCCCCTCCCCGACCCAGCCCCAGACATCCCGATCACTTCACTGACTGCAGGAGTCAGCTCAGCATGGGGAAACTCTTCAGAAAAACCTCTTACAAAACTGTCAAAGACACATTCAGAAAGAAAGAAAGAAAGAACGAAAAAAGTAGAGGAGAAAAACCACAAACAAACCTGGCAGCAGCAAACATGCACACCTGCACCTCCACACTCACTCCCAACAATCACAGCGGCAGACAGCAAATGTCGATAGTCAATAGTCGATAGATAGATAGATAGATAGATAGATGAGTGAGTGAGTGACAGTGCAGAATCAAATGTCTGGTTGTTACAATAAAAGACATCCTCTTCTATATAGATCGGAGAAAACCAGTGGTATAGGTATCTAGGTATCTAGGTATCGTCTCACCTGAATGGCAACAGGCTGCTAAAACTATTATCACACGCACATTGCATGTTAAAGTATGTCAGTAAGGGAGTAATTAAAAGGGCAAATGTGTGAAGTGCAAGGAGTGGCCTTTAGTCGCAAGGTAAAAAAGTAGACAGACAAACTAAAAAATGACTTGATACAAATCATTTATTTAGTGCAGACAGACCGCGACCAGACACAATAAACTATTCGCACTCAATATAAATTCACAGCAAAATAGGTTCAGTTCACAATATCCTATAACAAGCTCTATTCAACGAATCGGTTAAACGTTACAAAGGGCATTACACTTGTTGAAAAACAATAGCACACGGATCGAACATGCTATCCTCGCTGTTTTATTCGATTTGATTAGACGACTGAAATGTTTTGTGTGCGGACTGAAAGCACACCTTAGCCGAGCACGATCACAATCTATATCCACAGTTAATTTAAGCAGTATCATATTGTAACCGTTTCAGTTTGTTATCAACCCTTCCGGATCCAAAACCAGGAGTCAGACACCCTTTTCGGTAGACACGCTGTTGACTTCTCACAAGCCCCATCCGCCTTCACAAAGGCAGTGCTAGCAGTGGAAAGAAGGAAGAACTGCAGGAGAAACGCCTGGGGCTATTTAGAGCCCGATTACTCATGTAGCGTTATGTTGGGAACAGAGTCCCTGATAAGAGCATTTGGGCTCTGAGCTGAAGCACTGATCTAAAGAAGACCTCTCCCCCCCCAAAGTTATCAGATTTCCTTAGCTCATCAGCTTGGAACTGGTTTGCATCAAAGTGACAGTTTTGGGGAGGATGGCACCAAGAAGAGGCCAAATAGTTTGGAATTCTGCTATGAGATGTCTGGAGAAAGGGGCCTGTAGGTGATAAAAACTCTTTGAAGTGGACGAGAGCCGAAATCCCGACATAGAGCTACGAACCCGGGCCAACCGGCATTTCCAAAAGATGGCATGGATTGACATCAGTCATAAATCAAGCCCCCCTCCAATAGGACACTGGGGGCTGAAACCGAAATCCAATCTCAAGAACTCAGGAACCAATCACCTATTGATCTGACAGACTATAAGGAACAGCGGACGGTCTTTCTCTCTCTCTCTCTCACCTGAACCAGTAACTCGCTGCCACAGCTCAACCTGTAGTTCTGTTGCCAGAACCGGAACCAGAAACCAACCAAGTCATTGCCGGCAACAGAAGAGTTAAACTGGGAGAAGGAGATTGAGCCGTACGAAGAATTCTTTTAAAGGACTTTATTAAATAAAGAACTTTACAGACTGCGCTGCCCGCCTGTGCCCACCTGATCAGTGGAGTGAATACAGCTGGACAATTGACTAAGTCGACTGTATACGAAAGTGTCAGTCATTTAAATAGTTATTTGAGTCTTAAGAAACTTGACCCTTGGAACAAACAGGGCCCTACTTTCCTCAAAGAAGATTTTGTGCACAACCTTGGAGCCTTCAAACCAGTGGAAATTCTGTTTGAAAACGACACTACTTTCGAGAAACCCCAATTTCCAGGTGCATCGACTGAGTGGAAGTTCTTGGACAAAGCCGAACCGGACTGCCTTTGTTCCAAACCACACGGACCTCGTGCCGTGTGCTGTTATCTGAGCCCGAAGCCAGAGAGGCCTCTCTGCGATGAAGTTCAGATAAGTTTAACAGTTTGGAGTTCATGATTCATGACATTTGAGAAATCAATTAGAAATGTTAATCTGTGATTCATAACTCTAGAATGTGTAATATCATTTAGTTTTCTTAAATATAAATGTGTGTTGCATTAAACTGTTTTGTTGATAATTTTAGAAATAAAATCTGTCAACGTCGAGAAATATCTTCTCATTCCTGTTTAACTGTTTAGTCTGAAATTGACACAAGTTAATAGACATTAGATTATTGGTGGCCCTGCCTATCCTAAATCATTGAATAATAATCAGTTAAGGGAAAGTGTGGTAACAAGTAATGATAGGATCTTTCTCGGCACCTAAACGTAAATGAGACTGATATATATATAACGAGAAGTTACCTGACATAAATACTAACCTGCGTAGTTATTTAATGTCTGACTAATAATACTAACGAGAGACTCACCTTCGTCTTACTAACCGGTATTGTAGTCAATGTGTTTATAACCTTTTTTGTTAATCGATTTGTGTTATCATATGAAATCCCATGGTCTTTGATTTGGTCACGGAAGTGATTTGTTGATCTAGAGTTGAATTTTAATTAGTTCTTCCCTTTTGTATAATTAGTGTAGTGCTACATTTAGTCTTTGTTTTGAATAAATTTGACAATTTATATCTTTGGAATTGGTGTCTGCGTCCAATTATTACAGAAATTGAGTTCTACAAGATTCCAGGATTCGTGATATGGTGACACTATAAATTCACTTCTTTACTTGAAATTTATAAGTGTACCTTACGCTACAATGTTTAACTTGTGAAAATGAGCCTCATTTTAACTGGGCTGAGGAATGTGTGGCTGCTGTTGCAGACTTGCTGGAGTCAGAGGAGGTCCTTCGGGATCAGGGTTGAAAACCACTGCAGGCTATCATAGAAAAAGCTTAATTTCGAAGGATGTTCTGCAGGGTATGATTAAGTCACTTTGAGTGGCTAACTTACGGATAGTGTCATGTTTGGACAGCAGAACTTGTTAACTTGCAAACTGCATCAAAATGGTCTGAAGCTTTCACTTTGAAACAGTTCAAATACTTATTATGGGGCCAAGCAACACATTTGCTGGAAGCCTTTTGTTATTGTTTAGATTTTATTTTCTATTCCTCCAAAACGCATCTTCTCTGAAAATAATGATGCATAGGATGTGTGACCTGCTGTATAAAGTTGTGTTCAGGGTTGTTCAAGAAAAGTGCATTGTTTATATCGTTTGGCCATGTTGGATTGGTCAGAAATAATTTGTGTGCAGTGTAATATATTTTTGTTAAGTAACGGTGTACAAGCAAACTCTCAGTTGAAAATAATTCCTTCTGAAGTTTTTTATTTTATTATTATTTTACTTTTATGGTTGAGTTTTAAGGAGACACTTCTTAGTAGATTTGTGTTCAGTGCAGAACCTTGTAACTCCAATGTCATAAAAAACAAACAAATGAAAAACAATATAGGCAGTCACAGTAACTTGTCAGCTTAAACTGGCTTGGTCAAGCTGCCTCCCTTCTTGAGCTTAAGTTGCTTGTCTGGTATACTGGTTTTTCCAGTTTTTCCTCTATTGTTTCTGGGAGCAACACAGGTGCTTTTGAGTATTGCTCTACAGCCTGCGGGGGTGACTTCAGGATCTCTAGGTAGCACACTGTTTTAGGCAGGCTCCTTTGAGCATCTCCTGGGAGCACACTGACTCATCAAGGCTCAGGAGCTGGACTCCGTTTTTTAGCAGAAGCACCGTCCTCAGATTTGCGAATGCGTTTCTTCCCAGGCACTTTAAAAACCCTGCTGTCCTGACCAGGATCCGTCCCCACTTCCATTCCCGTGTCCCACACACTGCTCAGTGTTGTCTTCACAGTCTCCATCTTTTCAGTCTGGTCACCAGCCCTCTCGCTGCTCACCCCCACTCCACTACCTGATGCCCCGTCCTGCTGCTGTATACTGCCATCCAGTCCAGTTAAACGGCTGTCATCCGTACTGTCTGATGCTCCACAAACATTAGCTGACACACCGCTAACACCTGGGACCTCCACAGTCGGCACGGTACCGCCGCGGTCGGAAGTCCTCTCAGCGCCCACACTCTCCTGTACCTGGACCTCCAGACCCTCACTCTCTTCAACAGCCTCCCCCGCAGCCCCTCTTCTCGCCTCCTCTGCCACTTCGGCTGCTCCGCTAGTAGGGCGGCCGGGCTGCTCACCACTCCCCGACCTGGCCTGCTTGGGCTGACCCCCCCGTCGACTGGGACCAGCACCCTCATCCTGATCCTTCTCGGGGCAATGCCTAACAGTGTGGCCTTCATTACCGCAGTTGAAGCACTTCATAGAATCAGATGTGACAAAGACAACATAATCATTGCCATCAACCTTGAACTTAAGCACAATGTTCAGATCCCCATTTATGTCATTCAAAATCATGAATACCTGCCTTCTGAACGAAACAACATGTTTCAACTGCTGTGACTTACACCCCAGCGGTATACGTTTCAAACCCGACATTATCCACCCATGTCTCGCCAGTTCCCTCTCTAATAGGTCGTTTGACAGAAAACGAGTGACATTAGACAAAGTAACTCTCCTGGCCGGAGCTGCTAGTGGGGTGACATTGATCAAAACACCACCGATCACTATACCAGTCTCAACGATACGCGAGACCAACTCAATGCTGCTCAGAAACAGCACAACAGACCTGCTCATACGAGCTGCCGACTTTATATTTTCACAACCGACAACTTGCCCGATCACCAGAACACACTCCTCCAGGGGCAAAAACTCATCAGAGGTCACTTTAACGCCATGCCGACGTGTTAAAGTCTCGAATAAAAAACTCTGATTCCCCCCCTCCCCGACCCAGCCCCAGACATCCCGATCACTTCGCTGACTGCAGGAGTCAGCTCAGCATGGGGAAACTCTTCAGAAAAACCTCTTACAAAACTGTCAAAGACACATTCAGAAAGAAAGAAAGAAAGAACGAAAAAAGTAGAGGAGAAAAACCACAAACAAACCTGGCAGCAGCAATCATGCACACCTGCACCTCCACACTCACTCCCAACAATCACAGCGGCAGACAGCAAATGTCGATAGTCAATAGTCGATAGATAGATAGATAGATGAGTGAGTGAGTGACAGTGCAGAATCAAATTGTTGTTACAATAAAAGACATCCTCTTCTATATAGATCGGAGAAAACCAGTGGCCGCGAATCAAGCAAAGGAATCCCGAGTGGCAGGCGAGACCTCTACCACTGTAGAGATAGAGATAGATAGATGAGTGAGTGACAGTGCAGACACAAATGTTGTTACAATAATAGCCATCCTCTTCTATATAGATCGGGGAAAACCATTATTTCCAAGAAGGGTTCAACACAGGCACCTTCTCCGTTAAAGCCATGCAGTCGCCACCAGGGGGCCCCAGGCCTCGGTGTTTCAGGAAGGTGAACGCAGCACGCCAACCCGGAGGTCTCGCCACTTCGTCTCCAAGCCTCCCAAGAAGAACGTAAACGGCCCTGATCGCAGACACAGGCCCTCACCCAGGGAGACCACCGCTTTGCCGCCGCTGCCCCAGCCATGGGGCCCAGGTCCCACCGAGACTTGAACTCGGATCGCTGGATTCAGAGTCCAGAGTGCTAACCATTACACCATGGAACCAAGCTTGATGCTCACATTAACGCCAAAGGTTTCTTCTCTACGCACACGTCTCGCTCTGTCGCACGGCCAGGTCCCGAGTGAGCTAAGTTGCGCCCAGAGTGCTGTCTGTGGTGGGTCACTTGCGGCGGGCCTTCCTGGTGACAATGAGATATGCAGTTGCATCTAGGTGTGGTGTCCTGTCCTCTTGGCTTCCTTTGGCAAATATCCAGCCTGGCAAGTGTTGTCTTCCTGAGGAAAGGCAAGCAATGCAATCAAGGAATTCCTGGAACTCTGAGAGATGTTTTTGCTGTTGACGACGTGTCACTTTAGAACAGGACAACATGCATCTCTACTTGACTTGGCACAATCTGTGAAGGTTGGGCCAACACAACCTACGCAATGTGTCCACACATTTGCTCGTGTCTTGAAATACTTGGAATGACCTGTGACCCCATGCCATGCAGAAGTCCACAGCTATGCGGGTCAGCATGCACTGCTCCTCATCCCCAATGTGCCACTTGTAAGAACTGTGTAAAAAGCGACATAGAACGTGATCAGCAAAGAAACACAATTCTCCTGAGAACGGATTTTCTAGGTATCGTCTCACCTGAATGGCAACAGGCTGCTAAAACTATTATCACACGCACATTGCATGTTAAAGTATGTCAGTAAGGGAGTAATTAAAAGGGCAAATGTGTGAAGTGCATGAAGTGGCCTTTAGTCGCAAGGTAAAAAAGTAGACAGACATACTAAAAAATGACTTGATACAAATCATTTATTTAGTGCAGACAGACCGAGACCAGACACAATAAACTATTCGCAGTCAATATAAATTCACAGCAAAATAGGTTCAGTTCACAATATCCTATAACAAGCTCTATTCAACGAATCGGTTAAACGTTACAAAGGGCATTACACTTGTTGAAAAACAATAGCACACGGATCGAACATGCTATCCTCGCTGTTTTATTCGATTTGATTAGACGACTGAAATGTTTTGTGTGCGGACTGAAAGCACACCTTAGCCGAGCACGATCACAATCTATATCCACAGTTAATTTAAGCAGTATCATATTGTAACCGTTTCAGTTTGTTATCAACCCTTCCGGATCCAAAACCAGGAGTCAGACACCCTTTTCGGTAGACACGCTGTTGACTTCTCACAAGCCCCATCCGCCTTCACAAAGGCAGTGCTAGCAGTGGAAAGAAGGAAGAACTGCAGGAGAAACGCCTGGGGCTATTTAGAGCCCGATTACTCATGTAGCGTTATGTTGGGAACAGAGTCCCTGATAAGAGCATTTGGGCTCTGAGCTGAAGCACTGATCTAAAGAAGACCTCTCCCCCCCCAAAGTTATCAGATTTCCTTAGCTCATCAGCTTGGAACTGGTTTGCATCAAAGTGACAGTTTTGGGGAGGATGGCACCAAGAAGAGGCCAAATAGTTTGGAATTCTGCTATGAGATGTCTGGAGAAAGGGGCCTGTAGGTGATAAAAACTCTTTGAAGTGGACGAGAGCCGAAATCCCGACATAGAGCTACGAACCCGGGCCAACCGGCATTTCCAAAAGATGGCATGGATTGACATCAGTCATAAATCAAGCCCCCCTCCAATAGGACACTGGGGGCTGAAACCGAAATCCAATCTCAAGAACTCAGGAACCAATCACCTATTGATCTGACAGACTATAAGGAACAGCGGACGGTCTTTCTCTCTCTCTCTCTCACCTGAACCAGTAACTCGCTGCCACAGCTCCACCTGTAGCTCTGTTGCCAGAACCGGAACCAGAAACCAACCAAGTCATTGCCAGCAACAGAAGAGTTAAACTGGGAGAAGGAGATTGAGCCGTACGAAGAATTCTTTTAAAGGACTTTATTAAATAAAGAACTTTACAGACTGCGCTGCCCGCCTGTGCCCACCTGATCAGTGGAGTGAATACAGCTGGACAATTGACTAAGTCGACTGTATACGAAAGTGTCAGTCATTTAAATAGCTATTTGAGTCTTAAGAAACTTGACCCTTGGAACAAACAGGGCCCTGCTTTCCTCAAAGAAGATTTTGTGCACAAACTTGGAGCCTTCAAACCAGTGGAAAATCTGTTTGGAAACGACACTACTTTCGAGAAACCCCAATTTCCAGGTGCATCGACTGAGTGGAAGTTCTTGGACAAAGCCGAACCGGACTGCCTTTGTTCCAAACCACACGGACCTCGTGCCGTGTGCTGTTATCTGAGCCCGAAGTCAGAGAGGCCTCTCTGCGACGAAGTTCAGATAAGTTTAACAGTTTGGAGTTCATGATTCATGACATTTGAGAAATCAATTAGAAATGTTAATCTGTGATTCATAACTCTAGAATGTGTAATATCATTTAGTTTTCTTAAATATAAATGTGTGTTGCATTAAACTGTTTTGTTGATAATTTTAGAAATAAAATCTGTCAACGTCGAGAAATATCTTCTCATTCCTGTTTAACTGTTTAGTCTGAAATTGACACAAGTTAATAGACATTAGATTATTGGTGGCCCTGCCTATCCTAAATCATTGAATAATAATCAGTTAAGGGAAAGTGTGGTAACAAGTAATGATAGGATCTTTCTCGGCACCTAAACGTAAATGAGACTGATATATATATAACGAGAAGTTACCTGACATAAATACTAACCTGCGTAGTTATTTAATGTCTGACTAATAATACTAACGAGAGACTCACCTTCGTCTTACTAACCGGTATTGTAGTCAATGTGTTTATAACCTTTTTTGTTAATCGAATTGTGTTATCATATGAAATCCCATGGTCTTTGATTTGGTCACGGAAGTGATTTGTTGATCTAGAGTTGAATTTTAATTAGTTCTTCCCTTTTGTATAATTAGTGTAGTGCTACATTTAGTCTTTGTTTTGAATAAATTTGACAATTTATATCTTTGGAATTGGTGTCTGCGTCCAATTATTACAGAAATTGAGTTCTACAAGATTCCAGGATTCGTGATAAGGTGACACTATAAATTCACTTCTTTACTTGAAATTTATAAGTGTACCTTACGCTACAATGTTTAACTTGTGAAAATGAGCCTCATTTTAACTGGGCTGAGGAATGTGTGGCTGCTGTTGCAGACTTGCTGGAGTCAGAGGAGGCCCTTCGGGATCAGGGTTGAAAACCACTGCAGGCTATCATAGAAAAAGCTTAATTTCGAAGGATGTTCTGCAGGGTATGATTAAGTCACTTTGAGTGGCTAACTTACGGATAGTGTCATGTTTGGACAGCAGAACTTGTTAACTTGCAAACCGCATCAAAATGGTCTGAAGCTTTCACTTTGAAACAGTTCAAATACTTATTATGGGGCCAAGCAACACATTTGCTGGAAGCCTTTTGTTATTGTTTAGATTTTATTTTCTATTCCTCCAAAACGCATCTTCTCTGAAAATAATGATGCATAGGATGTGTGACCTGCTGTATAAAGTTGTGTTCAGGGTTGTTCAAGAAAAGTGCATTGTTTATATCGTTTGGCCATGTTGGATTGGTCAGAAATAATTTGTGTGCAGTGTAATATATTTTTGTTAAGTAACAGTGTACAAGCAAACTCTCAGTTGAAAATAATTCCTTCTGAAGTTTTTTATTTTATTATTATTTTACTTTTATGGTTGAGTTTTAAGGAGACACTTCTTAGTAGATTTGTGTTCAGTGCAGAACCTTGTAACTCCAATGTCATAAAAAACAAACAAATGAAAAACAATATAGGCAGTCACAGTAACTTGTCAGCTTAAACTGGCTTGGTCAAGCTACCTCCCTTCTTGAGCTTAAGTTGCTTGACTGGTATACTGGTTTTTCCAGTTTTTCCTCTTTTGTTTCTGGGAGCAACACAGGTGCTTTTGAGATGCGGGGGTGACTTCAGGATCTCTAGGTAGCACACTGTTTTAGGCAGGCTCCTTTGAGCATCTCCTGGGAGCACACTGACTCATCAAGGCTCAGGAGCTGGACTCCGTTTTTTAGCAGAAGCACCGTCCTCAGATTTGCGAATGCGTTTCTTCCCAGGCACTTTAAAAATCCTGCTGTCCTGACCAGGATCCGTCCCCACTTCCATTCCCGTGTCCCACACACTGCTCAGTGTTGTCTTCACAGTCTCCATCTTTTCAGTCTGGTCACCAGCCCTCTCGCTGCTCACCCCCACTCCACTACCTGATGCCCCATCCTGCTGCTGTATACTGCCATCCAGTCCAGTTAAACGGCTGTCATCCGTACTGTCTGATGCTCCACAAACATTAGCTGACACACCGCTAACACCTGGGACCTCCACAGTCGGCACGGTACCGCCGCGGTCGGAAGTCCTCTCAGCGCCCACACTCTCCTGTACCTGGACCTTCAGACCCTCACTCTCTTCAACAGCCTCCCCCGCAGCCCCTCTTCTCGCCTCCTCTGCCACTTCGGCTGCTCCGCTAGTAGGGCGGCCGGGCTGCTCACCACTCCCCGACCTGGCCTGCTTGGGCTGACCCCCCCGTCGACTGGGACCAGCACCCTCATCCTGATCCTTCTCGGGGCAATGCCTAACAGTGTGGCCTTCATTACCGCAGTTGAAGCACTTCATAGAATCAGATGTGACAAAGACAACATAATCATTGCCATCAACCTTGAACTTAAGCACAATGTTCAGATCCCCATTTATGTCATTCAAAATCATGAATACCTGCCTTCTGAACGAAACAACATGTTTCAACTGCTGTGACTTACACCCCAGCGGTATACGTTTCAAACCCGACATTATCCACCCATGTCTCGCCAGTTCCCTCTCTAATAGGTCGTTTGACAGAAAACGAGGGACATTAGACAAAGTAACTCTCCTGGCCGGAGCTGCTAGTGGGGTGACATTGATCAAAACACCACCGATCACTATACCAGTCTCAACGATACGCGAGACCAACTCAATGCTGCTCAGAAACAGCACAACAGACCCGCTCATACGAGCTGCCGACTTTATATTTTCACAACCGACAACTTGCCCGATCGCCAGAACACACTCCTCCAGGGGCAAAAACTCATCAGAGGTCACTTTAACGCCATGCCGACGTGTTAAAGTCTCGAATAAAAAACTCTGATTCCCCCCCTCCCCGACTCAGCCCCAGACATCCCGATCACTTCGCTGACTGCAGGAGTCAGCTCAGCATGGGGAAACTCTTCAGAAAAACCTCTTACAAAACTGTCAAAGACACATTCAGAAAGAAAGAAAGAAAGAACGAAAAAAGTAGAGGAGAAAAACCACAAACAAACCTGGCAGCAGCAAACATGCACACCTGCACCTCCACACTCACTCCCAACAATCACAGCGGCAGACAGCAAATGTCGATAGTCAATAGTCGATAGATAGATAGATAGATAGATAGATGAGTGAGTGAGTGACAGTGCAGAATCAAATGTCTGGTTGTTACAATAAAAGACATCCTCTTCTATATAGATCGGAGAAAACCAGTGGCCGCGAATCAAGCAAAGGAATCCCGAGTGGCAGGCGAGACCTCTACCACTGTAGAGATAGAGATAGATAGATGAGTGAGTGACAGTGCAGACACAAATGTCTGGTTGTTACAATAATAGCCATCCTCTTCTATATAGATCGGGGAAAACCATTATTTCCAAGAAGGGTTCAACACAGGCACCTTCTCCGTTAAAGCCACGCAGTCGCCACCAGGGGGCCCCAGGCCTCGGTGTTTCAGGAAGGTGAACGCAGCACACCAACCCGGAGGTCTCGCCACTTCGTCTCCAAGCCTCCCAAGAAGAACGTAAACGGCCCTGATCGCAGACACAGGCCCTCACCCAGGGAGACCACCGCTTTGCCGCCGCTGCCCCAGCCATGGGGCCCAGGTCCCACCGAGACTTGAACTCGGATCGCTGGATTCAGAGTCCAGAGTGCTAACCATTACACCATGGAACCAAGCTTGATGCTTGTGCTAAAGGTCTCTGCTCTACGCACACGTCTCGCTCTGTCGCACGGCCAGGTCCCGAGTGAGCCAAGTTGCGCCCAGAGTGCTGTCTGTGGTGGGTCACTTGCGGCGGGCCTTCCTGGTGACAATGAGATATGCAGTTGCATCTAGGTGTGGTGTCCTGTCCTCTTGGCTTCCTTTGGCAAATATCCAGCCTGGCAAGTGTTGTCTTCCTGAGGAAAGGCAAGCAATGCAATCAAGGAATTCCTGGAACTCTGAGAGATGTTTTTGCTGTTGACGACGTGTCACTTTAGAACAGGACAACATGCATCTCTACTTGACTTGGCACAATCTGTGAGGGTTGGGCCAACACAACCTACGCAATGTGTCCACACATTTGCTCGTGTCTTGAAATACTTGGAATGACCTGTGACCCCATGCCATGCAGAAGTCCACAGCTATGCGGGTCAGCATGCACTGCTCCTCATCCCCAATGTGCCACTTGTAAGAACTGTGTAAAAAGCGACATAGAACGTGATCAGCAAAGAAACACAATTCTCCTGAGAACGGATTTTCTAGGTATCGTCTCACCTGAATGGCAACAGGCTGCTAAAACTATTATCACACGCACATTGCATGTTAAAGTATGTCAGTAAGGGAGTAATTAAAAGGGCAAATGTGTGAAGTGCAAGGAGTGGCCTTTAGTCGCAAGGTAAAAAAGTAGACAGACAAACTAAAAAATGACTTGATACAAATCATTTATTTAGTGCAGACAGACCGCGACCAGACACAATAAACTATTCGCACTCAATATAAATTCACAGCAAAATAGGTTCAGTTCACAATATCCTATAACAAGCTCTATTCAACGAATCGGTTAAACGTTACAAAGGGCATTACACTTGTTGAAAAACAATAGCACACGGATCGAACATGCTATCCTCGCTGTTTTATTCGATTTGATTAGACGACTGAAATGTTTTGTGTGCGGACTGAAAGCACACCTTAGCCGAGCACGATCACAATCTATATCCACAGTTAATTTAAGCAGTATCATATTGTAACCGTTTCAGTTTGTTATCAACCCTTCCGGATCCAAAACCAGGAGTCAGACACCCTTTTCGGTAGACACGCTGTTGACTTCTCACAAGCCCCATCCGCCTTCACAAAGGCAGTGCTAGCAGTGGAAAGAAGGAAGAACTGCAGGAGAAACGCCTGGGGCTATTTAGAGCCCGATTACTCATGTAGCGTTATGTTGGGAACAGAGTCCCTGATAAGAGCATTTGGGCTCTGAGCTGAAGCACTGATCTAAAGAAGACCTCTCCCCCCCCAAAGTTATCAGATTTCCTTAGCTCATCAGCTTGGAACTGGTTTGCATCAAAGTGACAGTTTTGGGGAGGATGGCACCAAGAAGAGGCCAAATAGTTTGGAATTCTGCTATGAGATGTCTGGAGAAAGGGGCCTGTAGGTGATAAAAACTCTTTGAAGTGGACGAGAGCCGAAATCCCGACATAGAGCTACGAACCCGGGCCAACCGGCATTTCCAAAAGATGGCATGGATTGACATCAGTCATAAATCAAGCCCCCCTCCAATAGGACACTGGGGGCTGAAACCGAAATCCAATCTCAAGAACTCAGGAACCAATCACCTATTGATCTGACAGACTATAAGGAACAGCGGACGGTCTTTCTCTCTCTCTCTCTCACCTGAACCAGTAACTCGCTGCCACAGCTCAACCTGTAGCTCTGTTGCCAGAACCGGAACCAGAAACCAACCAAGTCTTTGCCGGCAACAGAAGAGTTAAACTGGGAGAAGGAGATTGAGCCGTACGAAGAATTCTTTTAAAGGACTTTATTAAATAAAGAACTTTACAGACTGCGCTGCCCGCCTGTGCCCACCTGATCAGTGGAGTGAATACAGCTGGACAATTGACTAAGTCGACTGTATACGAAAGTGTCAGTCATTTAAATAGCTATTTGAGTCTTAAGAAACTTGACCCTTGGAACAAACAGGGCCCTGCTTTCCTCAAAGAAGATTTTGTGCACAACCTTGGAGCCTTCAAACCAGTGGAAAATCTGTTTGGAAACGACACTACTTTCGAGAAACCCCAATTTCCAGGTGCATCGACTGAGTGGAAGTTCTTGGACAAAGCCGAACCGGACTGCCTTTGTTCCAAACCACACGGACCTCGTGCCGTGTGCTGTTATCTGAGCCAGAGAGGCCTCTCTGCGACGAAGTTCAGATAAGTTTAACAGTTTGGAGTTCATGATTCATGACATTTGAGAAATCAATTAGAAATGTTAATCTGTGATTCATAACTCTAGAATGTGTAATATCATTTAGTTTTCTTAAATATTAATGTGTGTTGCATTAAACTGTTTTGTTGATAATTTTAGAAATAAAATCTGTCAACGTCGAGAAATATCTTCTCATTCCTGTTTAACTGTTTAGTCTGAAATTGACACAAGTTAATAGACATTAGATTATTGGTGGCCCTGCCTATCCTAAATCATTGAATAATAATCAGTTAAGGGAAAGTGTGGTAACAAGTAATGATAGGATCTTTCTCGGCACCTAAACGTAAATGAGACTGATATATATATAACGAGAAGTTACCTGACATAAATACTAACCTGCGTAGTTATTTAATGTCTGACTAATAATACTAACGAGAGACTCACCTTCGTCTTACTAACCGGTATTGTAGTCAATGTGTTTATAACCTTTTTTGTTAATCGATTTGTGTTATCATATGAAATCCCATGGTCTTTGATTTGGTCACGGAAGTGATTTGTTGATCTAGAGTTGAATTTTAATTAGTTCTTCCCTTTTGTATAATTAGTGTAGTGCTACATTTAGTCTTTGTTTTGAATAAATTTGACAATTTATATCTTTGGAATTGGTGTGTGCGTCCAATTATTACAGAAATTGAGTTCTACAAGATTCCAGGATTCGTGATAAGGTGACACTATAAATTCACTTCTTTACTTGAAATTTATAAGTGTACCTTACGCTACAATGTTTAACTTGTGAAAATGAGCCTCATTTTAACTGGGCTGAGGAATGTGTGGCTGCTGTTGCAGACTTGCTGGAGTCAGAGGAGGCCCTTCGGGATCAGGGTTGAAAACCACGGCAGGCTATCATAGAAAAAGCTTAATTTCGAAGGATGTTCTTCAGGGTATGATTAAGTCACTTTGAGTGGCTAACTTACGGATAGTGTCATGTTTGGACAGCAGAACTTGTTAACTTGCAAACCGCATCAAAATGGTCTGAAGCTTTCACTTTGAAACAGTTCAAATACTTATTATGGGGCCAAGCAACACATTTGCTGGAAGCCTTTTGTTATTGTTTAGATTTTATTTTCTATTCCTCCAAAACGCATCTTCTCTGAAAATAATGATGCATAGGATGTGTGACCTGCTGTATAAAGTTGTGTTCAGGGTTGTTCAAGAAAAGTGCATTGTTTATATCGTTTGGCCATGTTGGATTGGTCAGAAATAATTTGTGTGCAGTGTAATATATTTTTGTTAAGTAACAGTGTACAAGCAAACTCTCAGTTGAAAATAATTCCTTCTGAAGTTTTTTATTTTATTATTATTTTACTTTTATGGTTGAGTTTTAAGGAGACACTTCTTAGTAGATTTGTGTTCAGTGCAGAACCTTGTAACTCCAATGTCATAAAAAACAAACAAATGAAAAACAATATAGGCAGTCACAGTAACTTGTCAGCTTAAACTGGCTTGGTCAAGCTGCCTCCCTTCTTGAGCTTAAGTTGCTTGACTGGTATACTGGTTTTTCCAGTTTTTCCTCTTTTGTTTCTGGGAGCAACACAGGTGCTTTTGAGTATTGCTCTACAGCCTGCGGGGGTGACTTCAGGATCTCTAGGTAGCACACTGTTTTAGGCAGGCTCCTTTGAGCATCTCCTGGGAGCACACTGACTCATCAAGGCTCAGGAGCTGGACTCCGTCTTTTAGCAGAAGCACCGTCCTCAGATTTGCGAATGCGTTTCTTCCCAGGCACTTTAAAAACCCTGCTGTCCTGACCAGGATCCGTCCCCACTTCCATTCCCGTGTCCCACACATTGCTCAGTGTTGTCTTCACAGTCTCCATCTTTTCAGTCTGGTCACCAGCCCTCTCGCTGCTCACCCCCACTCCACTACCTGATGCCCCATCCTGCTGCTGTATACTGCCATCCAGTCCAGTTAAACGGCTGTCATCCGTACTGTCTGATGCTCCACAAACATTAGCTGACACACCGCTAACACCTGGGACCTCCACAGTCGGCACGGTACCGCCGCGGTCGGAAGTCCTCTCAGCGCCCACACTCTCCTGTACCTGGACCTTCAGACCCTCACTCTCTTCAACAGCCTCCCCCGCAGCCCCTCTTCTCGCCTCCTCTGCCAAATCGGCTGCTCCGCTAGTAGGGCGGCCGGGCTGCTCACCACTCCCCGACCTGGCCTGCTTGGGCTGACCCCCCCGTCGACTGGGACCAGCACCCTCATCCTGATCCTTCTCGGGGCAATGCCTAACAGTGTGGCCTTCATTACCGCAGTTGAAGCACTTCATAGAATCAGATGTGACAAAGACAACATAATCATTGCCATCAACCTTGAACTTAAGCACAATGTTCAGATCCCCATTTATGTCATTCAAAATCATGAATACCTGCCTTCTGAACGAAACAACATGTTTCAACTGCTGTGACTTACACCCCAGCGGTATACGTTTCAAACCCGACATTATCCACCCATGTCTCGCCAGTTCCCTCTCTAATAGGTCGTTTGACAGAAAACGAGTGACATTAGACAAAGTAACTCTCCTGGCCGGAGCTGCTAGTGGGGTGACATTGATCAAAACACCACCGATCACTATACCAGTCTCAACGATACGCGAGACCAACTCAATGCTGCTCAGAAACAGCACAACAGACCCGCTCATACGAGCTGCCGACTTTATATTTTCACAACCGACAACTTGCCCGATCACCAGAACACACTCCTCCAGGGGCAAAAACTCATCAGAGGTCACTTTAACGCCATGCCGACGTGTTAAAGTCTCGAATAAAAAACTCTGATTCCCCCCCTCCCCGACCCAGCCCCAGACATCCCGATCACTTGACTGCAGGAGTCAGCTCAGCATGGGGAAACTCTTCAGAAAAACCTCTTACAAAACTGTCAAAGACACATTCAGAAAGAAAGAAAGAAAGAACGAAAAAAGTAGAGGAGAAAAACCACAAACAAACCTGGCAGCAGCAAACATGCACACCTGCACCTCCACACTCACTCCCAACAATCACAGCGGCAGACAGCAAATGTCGATAGTCAATAGTCGATAGATAGATAGATAGATAGATAGATGAGTGAGTGAGTGACAGTGCAGAATCAAATGTCTGGTTGTTACAATAAAAGACATCCTCTTCTATATAGATCGGAGAAAACCAGTGGTATAGGTATCTAGGTATCTAGGTATCGTCTCACCTGAATGGCAACAGGCTTCTAAAACTATTATCACACGCACATTGCATGTTAATGTATGTCAGTAAGGGAGTAATTAAAAGGGCAAATGTGTGAAGTGCAAGGAGTGGCCTTTAGTCGCAAGGTAAAAAAGTAGACAGACAAACTAAAAAATGACTTGATACAAATCATTTATTTAGTGCAGACAGACCGCGACCAGACACAATAAACTATTCGCACTCAATATAAATTCACAGCAAAATAGGTTCAGTTCACAATATCCTATAACAAGCTCTATTCAACGAATCGGTTAAACGTTACTAAGGGCATTACACTTGTTGAAAAACAATAGCACACGGATCGAACATGCTATCCTCGCTGTTTTATTCGATTTGATTAGACGACTGAAATGTTTTGTGTGCGGACTGAAAGCACACCTTAGCCGAGCACGATCACAATCTATATCCACAGTTAATTTAAGCAGTATCATATTGTAACCGTTTCAGTTTGTTATCAACCCTTCCGGATCCAAAACCAGGAGTCAGACACCCTTTTCGGTAGACACGCTGTTGACTTCTCACAAGCCCCATCCGCCTTCACAAAGGCAGTGCTAGCAGTGGAAAGAAGGAAGAACTGCAGGAGAAACGCCTGGGGCTATTTAGAGCCCGATTACTCATGTAGCGTTATGTTGGGAACAGAGTCCCTGATAAGAGCATTTGGGCTCTGAGCTGAAGCACTGATCTAAAGAAGACCTCTCCCCCCCCAAAGTTATCAGATTTCCTTAGCTCATCAGCTTGGAACTGGTTTGCATCAAAGTGACAGTTTTGGGGAGGATGGCACCAAGAAGAGGCCAAATAGTTTGGAATTCTGCTATGAGATGTCTGGAGAAAGGGGCCTGTAGGTGATAAAAACTCTTTGAAGTGGACGAGAGCCGAAATCCCGACATAGAGCTACGAACCCGGGCCAACCGGCATTTCCAAAAGATGGCATGGATTGACATCAGTCATAAATCAAGCCCCCCTCCAATAGGACACTGGGGGCTGAAACCGAAATCCAATCTCAAGAACTCAGGAACCAATCACCTATTGATCTGACAGACTATAAGGAACAGCGGACGGTCTTTCTCTCTCTCTCTCTCACCTGAACCAGTAACTCGCTGCCACAGCTCAACCTGTAGCTCTGTTGCCAGAACCGGAACCAGAAACCAACCAAGTCTTTGCCGGCAACAGAAGAGTTAAACTGGGAGAAGGAGATTGAGCCGTACGAAGAATTCTTTTAAAGGACTTTATTAAATAAAGAACTTTACAGACTGCGCTGCCCGCCTGTGCCCACCTGATCAGCGGAGTGAATACAGCTGGACAATTGACTAAGTCGACTGTATATACGAAAGTGTCAGTCATTTAAATAGCTATTTGAGTCTTAAGAAACTTGACCCTTGGAACAAACAGGGCCCTGCTTTCCTCAAAGAAGATTTTGTGCACAACCTTGGAGCCTTCAAACCAGTGGAAAATCTGTTTGGAAACGACACTACTTTCGAGAAACCCCAATTTCCAGGTGCATCGACTGAGTGGAAGTTCTTGGACAAAGCCGAACCGGACTGCCTTTGTTCCAAACCACACGGACCTCGTGCCGTGTGCTGTTATCTGAGCCCGAAGCCAGAGAGGCCTCTCTGCGACGAAGTTCAGATAAGTTTAACAGTTTGGAGTTCATGATTCATGACATTTGAGAAATCAATTAGAAATGTTAATCTGTGATTCATAACTCTAGAATGTGTAATATCATTTAGTTTTCTTAAATATAAATGTGTGTTGCATTAAACTGTTTTGTTGATAATTTTAGAAATAAAATCTGTCAACGTCGAGAAATATCTTCTCATTCCTGTTTAACTGTTTAGTCTGAAATTGACACAAGTTAATAGACATTAGATTATTGGTGGCCCTGCCTATCCTAAATCATTGAATAATAATCAGTTAAGGGAAAGTGTGGTAACAAGTAATGATAGGATCTTTCTCGGCACCTAAACGTAAATGAGACTGATATATATATAACGAGAAGTTACCTGACATAAATACTAACCTGCGTAGTTATTTAATGTCTGACTAATAATACTAACGAGAGACTCACCTTCGTCTTACTAACCGGTATTGTAGTCAATGTGTTTATAACCTTTTTTGTTAATCGATTTGTGTTATCATATGAAATCCCATGGTCTTTGATTTGGTCACGGAAGTGATTTGTTGATCTAGAGTTGAATTTTAATTAGTTCTTCCCTTTTGTATAATTAGTGTAGTGCTACATTTAGTCTTTGTTTTGAATAAATTTGACAATTTATATCTTTGGAATTGGTGTCTGCGTCCAATTATTACAGAAATTGAGTTCTACAAGATTCCAGGATTCGTGATATGGTGACACTATAAATTCACTTCTTTACTTGAAATTTATAAGTGTACCTTACGCTACAATGTTTAACTTGTGAAAATGAGCCTCATTTTAACTGGGCTGAGGAATGTGTGGCTGCTGTTGCAGACTTGCTGGAGTCAGAGGAGGCCCTTCGGGATCAGGGTTGAAAACCACTGCAGGCTATCATAGAAAAAGCTTAATTTCGAAGGATGTTCTGCAGGGTATGATTAAGTCACTTTGAGTGGCTAACTTACGGATAGTGTCATGTTTGGACAGCA
The DNA here is from genome assembly GCF_036373705.1 of Amia ocellicauda. Lineage (NCBI taxonomy): Eukaryota > Metazoa > Chordata > Actinopteri > Amiiformes > Amiidae > Amia > Amia ocellicauda. The sequence continues at coordinate 68,028 of NW_027102737.1, read as the reverse complement.
GAACTTGTTAACTTGCAAACCGCATCAAAATGGTCTGAAGCTTTCACTTTGAAACAGTTCAAATACTTATTATGGGGCCAAGCAACACATTTGCTGGAAGCCTTTTGTTATTGTTTAGATTTTATTTTCTATTCCTCCAAAACGCATCTTCTCTGAAAATAATGATGCATAGGATGTGTGACCTGCTGTATAAAGTTGTGTTCAGGGTTGTTCAAGAAAAGTGCATTGTTTATATCGTTTGGCCATGTTGGATTGGTCAGAAATAATTTGTGTGCAGTGTAATATATTTTTGTTAAGTAACAGTGTACAAGCAAACTCTCAGTTGAAAATAATTCCTTCTGAAGTTTTTTATTTTATTATTATTTTACTTTTATGGTTGAGTTTTAAGGAGACACTTCTTAGTAGATTTGTGTTCAGTGCAGAACCTTGTAACTCCAATGTCATAAAAAACAAACAAATGAAAAACAATATAGGCAGTCACAGTAACTTGTCAGCTTAAACTGGCTTGGTCAAGCTGCCTCCCTTCTTGAGCTTAAGTTGCTTGACTGGTATACTGGTTTTTCCAGTTTTTCCTCTTTTGTTTCTGGGAGCAACACAGGTGCTTTTGAGTTGCGGGGGTGACTTCAGGATCTCTAGGTAGCACACTGTTTTAGGCAGGCTCCTTTGAGCATCTCCTGGGAGCACACTGACTCATCAAGGCTCAGGAGCTGGACTCCGTTTTTTAGCAGAAGCACCGTCCTCAGATTTGCGAATGCGTTTCTTCCCAGGCACTTTAAAAACCCTGCTGTCCTGACCAGGATCCGTCCCCACTTCCATTCCCGTGTCCCACACACTGCTCAGTGTTGTCTTCACAGTCTCCATCTTTTCAGTCTGGTCACCAGCCCTCTCGCTGCTCACCCCCACTCCACTACCTGATGCCCCGTCCTGCTGCTGTATACTGCCATCCAGTCCAGTTAAACGGCTGTCATCCGTACTGTCTGATGCTCCACAAACATTAGCTGACACACCGCTAACACCTGGGACCTCCACAGTCGGCACGGTACCGCCGCGGTCGGAAGTCCTCTCAGCGCCCACACTCTCCTGTACCTGGACCTCCAGACCCTCACTCTCTTCAACAGCCTCCCCCGCAGCCCCTCTTCTCGCCTCCTCTGCCACTTCGGCTGCTCCGCTAGTAGGGCGGCCGGGCTGCTCACCACTCCCCGACCTGGCCTGCTTGGGCTGACCCCCCCGTCGACTGGGACCAGCACCCTCATCCTGATCCTTCTCGGGGCAATGCCTAACAGTGTGGCCTTCATTACCGCAGTTGAAGCACTTCATAGAATCAGATGTGACAAAGACAACATAATCATTGCCATCAACCTTGAACTTAAGCACAATGTTCAGATCCCCATTTATGTCATTCAAAATCATGAATACCTGCCTTCTGAACGAAACAACATGTTTCAACTGCTGTGACTTACACCCCAGCGGTATACGTTTCAAACCCGACATTATCCACCCATGTCTCGCCAGTTCCCTCTCTAATAGGTCGTTTGACAGAAAACGAGGGACATTAGACAAAGTAACTCTCCTGGCCGGAGCTGCTAGTGGGGTGACATTGATCAAAACACCACCGATCACTATACCAGTCTCAACGATACGCGAGACCAACTCAATGCTGCTCAGAAACAGCACAACAGACCCGCTCATACGAGCTGCCGACTTTATATTTTCACAACCGACAACTTGCCCGATCGCCAGAACACACTCCTCCAGGGGCAAAAACTCATCAGAGGTCACTTTAACGCCATGCCGACGTGTTAAAGTCTCGAATAAAAAACTCTGATTCCCCCCCTCCCCGACCCAGCCCCAGACATCCCGATCGCTTCGCTGACTGCAGGAGTCAGCTCAGCATGGGGAAACTCTTCAGAAAAACCTCTTACAAAACTGTCAAAGACACATTCAGAAAGAAAGAAAGAAAGAACGAAAAAAGTAGAGGAGAAAAACCACAAACAAACCTGGCAGCAGCAAACATGCACACCTGCACCTCCACACTCACTCCCAACAATCACAGCGGCAGACAGCAAATGTCGATAGTCAATAGTCGATAGATAGATAGATAGATAGATAGATGAGTGAGTGAGTGACAGTGCAGAATCAAATGTCTGGTTGTTACAATAAAAGACATCCTCTTCTATATAGATCGGAGAAAACCAGTGGCCGCGAATCAAGCAAAGGAATCCCGAGTGGCAGGCGAGACCTCTACCACTGTAGAGATAGAGATAGATAGATGAGTGAGTGACAGTGCAGACACAAATGTCTGGTTGTTACAATAATAGCCATCCTCTTCTATATAGATCGGGGAAAACCATTATTTCCAAGAAGGGTTCAACACAGGCACCTTCTCCGTTAAAGCCACGCAGTCGCCACCAGGGGGCCCCAGGCCTCGGTGTTTCAGGAAGGTGAACGCAGCACGCCAACCCGGAGGTCTCGCCACTTCATCTCCAAGCCTCCCAAGAAGAACGTAAACGGCCCTGATCGCAGACACAGGCCCTCACCCAGGGAGACCACCGCTTTGCCGCCGCTGCCCCAGCCATGGGGCCCAGGTCCCACCGAGACTTGAACTCGGATCGCTGGATTCAGAGTCCAGAGTGCTAACCATTACACCATGGAACCAAGCTTGATGCTTGTGCTAAAGGTCTCTGCTCTACGCACACGTCTCGCTCTGTCGCACGGCCAGGTCCCGAGTGAGCCAAGTTGCGCCCAGAGTGCTGTCTGTGGTGGGTCACTTGCGGCGGGCCTTCCTGGTGACAATGAGATATGCAGTTGCATCTAGGTGTGGTGTCCTGTCCTCTTGGCTTCCTTTGGCAAATATCCAGCCTGGCAAGTGTTGTCTTCCTGAGGAAAGGCAAGCAATGCAATCAAGGAATTCCTGGAACTCTGAGAGATGTTTTTGCTGTTGACGACGTGTCACTTTAGAACAGGACAACATGCATCTCTACTTGACTTGGCACAATCTGTGAGGGTTGGGCCAACACAACCTACGCAATGTGTCCACACATTTGCTCGTGTCTTGAAATACTTGGAATGACCTGTGACCCCATGCCATGCAGAAGTCCACAGCTATGCGGGTCAGCATGCACTGCTCCTCATCCCCAATGTGCCACTTGTAAGAACTGTGTAAAAAGCGACATAGAACGTGATCAGCAAAGAAACACAATTCTCCTGAGAACGGATTTTCTAGGTATCGTCTCACCTGAATGGCAACAGGCTGCTAAAACTATTATCACACGCACATTGCATGTTAAAGTATGTCAGTAAGGGAGTAATTAAAAGGGCAAATGTGTGAAGTGCAAGGAGTGGCCTTTAGTCGCAAGGTAAAAAAGTAGACAGACAAACTAAAAAATGACTTGATACAAATCATTTATTTAGTGCAGACAGACCGCGACCAGACACAATAAACTATTCGCACTCAATATAAATTCACAGCAAAATAGGTTCAGTTCACAATATCCTATAACAAGCTCTATTCAACGAATCGGTTAAACGTTACAAAGGGCATTACACTTGTTGAAAAACAATAGCACACGGATCGAACATGCTATCCTCGCTGTTTTATTCGATTTGATTAGACGACTGAAATGTTTTGTGTGCGGACTGAAAGCACACCTTAGCCGAGCACGATCACAATCTATATCCACAGTTAATTTAAGCAGTATCATATTGTAACCGTTTCAGTTTGTTATCAACCCTTCCGGATCCAAAACCAGGAGTCAGACACCCTTTTCGGTAGACACGCTGTTGACTTCTCACAAGCCCCATCCGCCTTCACAAAGGCAGTGCTAGCAGTGGAAAGAAGGAAGAACTGCAGGAGAAACGCCTGGGGCTATTTAGAGCCCGATTACTCATGTAGCGTTATGTTGGGAACAGAGTCCCTGATAAGAGCATTTGGGCTCTGAGCTGAAGCACTGATCTAAAGAAGACCTCTCCCCCCCCAAAGTTATCAGATTTCCTTAGCTCATCAGCTTGGAACTGGTTTGCATCAAAGTGACAGTTTTGGGGAGGATGGCACCAAGAAGAGGCCAAATAGTTTGGAATTCTGCTATGAGATGTCTGGAGAAAGGGGCCTGTAGGTGATAAAAACTCTTTGAAGTGGACGAGAGCCGAAATCCCGACATAGAGCTACGAACCCGGGCCAACCGGCATTTCCAAAAGATGGCATGGATTGACATCAGTCATAAATCAAGCCCCCCTCCAATAGGACACTGGGGGCTGAAACCGAAATCCAATCTCAAGAACTCAGGAACCAATCACCTATTGATCTGACAGACTATAAGGAACAGCGGACGGTCTTTCTCTCTCTCTCTCTCACCTGAACCAGTAACTCGCTGCCACAGCTCAACCTGTAGCTCTGTTGCCAGAACCGGAACCAGAAACCAACCAAGTCTTTGCCGGCAACAGAAGAGTTAAACTGGGAGAAGGAGATTGAGCCGTACGAAGAATTCTTTTAAAGGACTTTATTAAATAAAGAACTTTACAGACTGCGCTGCCCGCCTGTGCCCACCTGATCAGTGGAGTGAATACAGCTGGACAATTGACTAAGTCGACTGTATACGAAAGTGTCAGTCATTTAAATAGCTATTTGAGTCTTAAGAAACTTGACCCTTGGAACAAACAGGGCCCTGCTTTCCTCAAAGAAGATTTTGTGCACAACCTTGGAGCCTTCAAACCAGTGGAAAATCTGTTTGGAAACGACACTACTTTCGAGAAACCCCAATTTCCAGGTGCATCGACTGAGTGGAAGTTCTTGGACAAAGCCGAACCGGACTGCCTTTGTTCCAAACCACACGGACCTCGTGCCGTGTGCTGTTATCTGAGCCCGAAGCCAGAGAGGCCTCTCTGCGACGAAGTTCAGATAAGTTTAACAGTTTGGAGTTCATGATTCATGACATTTGAGAAATCAATTAGAAATGTTAATCTGTGATTCATAACTCTAGAATGTGTAATATCATTTAGTTTTCTTAAATATAAATGTGTGTTGCATTAAACTGTTTTGTTGATAATTTTAGAAATAAAATCTGTCAACGTCGAGAAATATCTTCTCATTCCTGTTTAACTGTTTAGTCTGAAATTGACACAAGTTAATAGACATTAGATTATTGGTGGCCCTGCCTATCCTAAATCATTGAATAATAATCAGTTAAGGGAAAGTGTGGTAACAAGTAATGATAGGATCTTTCTCGGCACCTAAACGTAAATGAGACTGATATATATATAACGAGAAGTTACCTGACATAAATACTAACCTGCGTAGTTATTTAATGTCTGACTAATAATACTAACGAGAGACTCACCTTCGTCTTACTAACCGGTATTGTAGTCAATGTGTTTATAACCTTTTTTGTTAATCGATTTGTGTTATCATATGAAATCCCATGGTCTTTGATTTGGTCACGGAAGTGATTTGTTGATCTAGAGTTGAATTTTAATTAGTTCTTCCCTTTTGTATAATTAGTGTAGTGCTACATTTAGTCTTTGTTTTGAATAAATTTGACAATTTATATCTTTGGAATTGGTGTGTGCGTCCAATTATTACAGAAATTGAGTTCTACAAGATTCCAGGATTCGTGATAAGGTGACACTATAAATTCACTTCTTTACTTGAAATTTATAAGTGTACCTTACGCTACAATGTTTAACTTGTGAAAATGAGCCTCATTTTAACTGGGCTGAGGAATGTGTGGCTGCTGTTGCAGACTTGCTGGAGTCAGAGGAGGCCCTTCGGGATCAGGGTTGAAAACCACGGCAGGCTATCATAGAAAAAGCTTAATTTCGAAGGATGTTCTTCAGGGTATGATTAAGTCACTTTGAGTGGCTAACTTACGGATAGTGTCATGTTTGGACAGCAGAACTTGTTAACTTGCAAACCGCATCAAAATGGTCTGAAGCTTTCACTTTGAAACAGTTCAAATACTTATTATGGGGCCAAGCAACACATTTGCTGGAAGCCTTTTGTTATTGTTTAGATTTTATTTTCTATTCCTCCAAAACGCATCTTCTCTGAAAATAATGATGCATAGGATGTGTGACCTGCTGTATAAAGTTGTGTTCAGGGTTGTTCAAGAAAAGTGCATTGTTTATATCGTTTGGCCATGTTGGATTGGTCAGAAATAATTTGTGTGCAGTGTAATATATTTTTGTTAAGTAACAGTGTACAAGCAAACTCTCAGTTGAAAATAATTCCTTCTGAAGTTTTTTATTTTATTATTATTTTACTTTTATGGTTGAGTTTTAAGGAGACACTTCTTAGTAGATTTGTGTTCAGTGCAGAACCTTGTAACTCCAATGTCATAAAAAACAAACAAATGAAAAACAATATAGGCAGTCACAGTAACTTGTCAGCTTAAACTGGCTTGGTCAAGCTGCCTCCCTTCTTGAGCTTAAGTTGCTTGACTGGTATACTGGTTTTTCCAGTTTTTCCTCTTTTGTTTCTGGGAGCAACACAGGTGCTTTTGAGTTGCGGGGGTGACTTCAGGATCTCTAGGTAGCACACTGTTTTAGGCAGGCTCCTTTGAGCATCTCCTGGGAGCACACTGACTCATCAAGGCTCAGGAGCTGGACTCCGTTTTTTAGCAGAAGCACCGTCCTCAGATTTGCGAATGCGTTTCTTCCCAGGCACTTTAAAAACCCTGCTGTCCTGACCAGGATCCGTCCCCACTTCCATTCCCGTGTCCCACACACTGCTCAGTGTTGTCTTCACAGTCTCCATCTTTTCAGTCTGGTCACCAGCCCTCTCGCTGCTCACCCCCACTCCACTACCTGATGCCCCGTCCTGCTGCTGTATACTGCCATCCAGTCCAGTTAAACGGCTGTCATCCGTACTGTCTGATGCTCCACAAACATTAGCTGACACACCGCTAACACCTGGGACCTCCACAGTCGGCACGGTACCGCCGCGGTCGGAAGTCCTCTCAGCGCCCACACTCTCCTGTACCTGGACCTCCAGACCCTCACTCTCTTCAACAGCCTCCCCCGCAGCCCCTCTTCTCGCCTCCTCTGCCACTTCGGCTGCTCCGCTAGTAGGGCGGCCGGGCTGCTCACCACTCCCCGACCTGGCCTGCTTGGGCTGACCCCCCCGTCGACTGGGACCAGCACCCTCATCCTGATCCTTCTCGGGGCAATGCCTAACAGTGTGGCCTTCATTACCGCAGTTGAAGCACTTCATAGAATCAGATGTGACAAAGACAACATAATCATTGCCATCAACCTTGAACTTAAGCACAATGTTCAGATCCCCATTTATGTCATTCAAAATCATGAATACCTGCCTTCTGAACGAAACAACATGTTTCAACTGCTGTGACTTACACCCCAGCGGTATACGTTTCAAACCCGACATTATCCACCCATGTCTCGCCAGTTCCCTCTCTAATAGGTCGTTTGACAGAAAACGAGGGACATTAGACAAAGTAACTCTCCTGGCCGGAGCTGCTAGTGGGGTGACATTGATCAAAACACCACCGATCACTATACCAGTCTCAACGATACGCGAGACCAACTCAATGCTGCTCAGAAACAGCACAACAGACCCGCTCATACGAGCTGCCGACTTTATATTTTCACAACCGACAACTTGCCCGATCGCCAGAACACACTCCTCCAGGGGCAAAAACTCATCAGAGGTCACTTTAACGCCATGCCGACGTGTTAAAGTCTCGAATAAAAAACTCTGATTCCCCCCCTCCCCGACCCAGCCCCAGACATCCCGATCGCTTCGCTGACTGCAGGAGTCAGCTCAGCATGGGGAAACTCTTCAGAAAAACCTCTTACAAAACTGTCAAAGACACATTCAGAAAGAAAGAAAGAAAGAACGAAAAAAGTAGAGGAGAAAAACCACAAACAAACCTGGCAGCAGCAAACATGCACACCTGCACCTCCACACTCACTCCCAACAATCACAGCGGCAGACAGCAAATGTCGATAGTCAATAGTCGATAGATAGATAGATAGATAGATAGATGAGTGAGTGAGTGACAGTGCAGAATCAAATGTCTGGTTGTTACAATAAAAGACATCCTCTTCTATATAGATCGGAGAAAACCAGTGGCCGCGAATCAAGCAAAGGAATCCCGAGTGGCAGGCGAGACCTCTACCACTGTAGAGATAGAGATAGATAGATGAGTGAGTGACAGTGCAGACACAAATGTCTGGTTGTTACAATAATAGCCATCCTCTTCTATATAGATCGGGGAAAACCATTATTTCCAAGAAGGGTTCAACACAGGCACCTTCTCCGTTAAAGCCACGCAGTCGCCACCAGGGGGCCCCAGGCCTCGGTGTTTCAGGAAGGTGAACGCAGCACGCCAACCCGGAGGTCTCGCCACTTCGTCTCCAAGCCTCCCAAGAAGAACGTAAACGGCCCTGATCGCAGACACAGGCCCTCACCCAGGGAGACCACCGCTTTGCCGCCGCTGCCCCAGCCATGGGGCCCAGGTCCCACCGAGACTTGAACTCGGATCGCTGGATTCAGAGTCCAGAGTGCTAACCATTACACCATGGAACCAAGCTTGATGCTTGTGCTAAAGGTCTCTGCTCTACGCACACGTCTCGCTCTGTCGCACGGCCAGGTCCCGAGTGAGCCAAGTTGCGCCCAGAGTGCTGTCTGTGGTGGGTCACTTGCGGTGGGCCTTCCTGGTGACAATGAGATATGCAGTTGCATCTAGGTGTGGTGTCCTGTCCTCTTGGCTTCCTTTGGCAAATATCCAGCCTGGCAAGTGTTGTCTTCCTGAGGAAAGGCAAGCAATGCAATCAAGGAATTCCTGGAACTCTGAGAGATGTTTTTGCTGTTGACGACGTGTCACTTTAGAACAGGACAACATGCATCTCTACTTGACTTGGCACAATCTGTGAGGGTTGGGCCAACACAACCTACGCAATGTGTCCACACATTTGCTCGTGTCTTGAAATACTTGGAATGACCTGTGACCCCATGCCATGCAGAAGTCCACAGCTATGCGGGTCAGCATGCACTGCTCCTCATCCCCAATGTGCCACTTGTAAGAACTGTGTAAAAAGCGACATAGAACGTGATCAGCAAAGAAACACAATTCTCCTGAGAACGGATTTTCTAGGTATCGTCTCACCTGAATGGCAACAGGCTGCTAAAACTATTATCACACGCACATTGCATGTTAAAGTATGTCAGTAAGGGAGTAATTAAAAGGGCAAATGTGTGAAGTGCAAGGAGTGGCCTTTAGTCGCAAGGTAAAAAAGTAGACAGACAAACTAAAAAATGACTTGATACAAATCATTTATTTAGTGCAGACAGACCGCGACCAGACACAATAAACTATTCGCACTCAATATAAATTCACAGCAAAATAGGTTCAGTTCACAATATCCTATAACAAGCTCTATTCAACGAATCGGTTAAACGTTACAAAGGGCATTACACTTGTTGAAAAACAATAGCACACGGATCGAACATGCTATCCTCGCTGTTTTATTCGATTTGATTAGACGACTGAAATGTTTTGTGTGCGGACTGAAAGCACACCTTAGCCGAGCACGATCACAATCTATATCCACAGTTAATTTAAGCAGTATCATATTGTAACCGTTTCAGTTTGTTATCAACCCTTCCGGATCCAAAACCAGGAGTCAGACACCCTTTTCGGTAGACACGCTGTTGACTTCTCACAAGCCCCATCCGCCTTCACAAAGGCAGTGCTAGCAGTGGAAAGAAGGAAGAACTGCAGGAGAAACGCCTGGGGCTATTTAGAGCCCGATTACTCATGTAGCGTTATGTTGGGAACAGAGTCCCTGATAAGAGCATTTGGGCTCTGAGCTGAAGCACTGATCTAAAGAAGACCTCTCCCCCCCCAAAGTTATCAGATTTCCTTAGCTCATCAGCTTGGAACTGGTTTGCATCAAAGTGACAGTTTTGGGGAGGATGGCACCAAGAAGAGGCCAAATAGTTTGGAATTCTGCTATGAGATGTCTGGAGAAAGGGGCCTGTAGGTGATAAAAACTCTTTGAAGTGGACGAGAGCCGAAATCCCGACATAGAGCTACGAACCCGGGCCAACCGGCATTTCCAAAAGATGGCATGGATTGACATCAGTCATAAATCAAGCCCCCCTCCAATAGGACACTGGGGGCTGAAACCGAAATCCAATCTCAAGAACTCAGGAACCAATCACCTATTGATCTGACAGACTATAAGGAACAGCGGACGGTCTTTCTCTCTCTCTCTCTCACCTGAACCAGTAACTCGCTGCCACAGCTCAACCTGTAGCTCTGTTGCCAGAACCGGAACCAGAAACCAACCAAGTCTTTGCCGGCAACAGAAGAGTTAAACTGGGAGAAGGAGATTGAGCCGTACGAAGAATTCTTTTAAAGGACTTTATTAAATAAAGAACTTTACAGACTGCGCTGCCCGCCTGTGCCCACCTGATCAGCGGAGTGAATACAGCTGGACAATTGACTAAGTCGACTGTATACGAAAGTGTCAGTCATTTAAATAGCTATTTGAGTCTTAAGAAACTTGACCCTTGGAACAAACAGGGCCCTGCTTTCCTCAAAGAAGATTTTGTGCACAACCTTGGAGCCTTCAAACCAGTGGAAAATCTGTTTGGAAACGACACTACTTTCGAGAAACCCCAATTTCCAGGTGCATCGACTGAGTGGAAGTTCTTGGACAAAGCCGAACCGGACTGCCTTTGTTCCAAACCACACGGACCTCGTGCCGTGTGCTGTTATCTGAGCCCGAAGCCAGAGAGGCCTCTCTGCGACGAAGTTCAGATAAGTTTAACAGTTTGGAGTTCATGATTCATGACATTTGAGAAATCAATTAGAAATGTTAATCTGTGATTCATAACTCTAGAATGTGTAATATCATTTAGTTTTCTTAAATATAAATGTGTGTTGCATTAAACTGTTTTGTTGATAATTTTAGAAATAAAATCTGTCAACGTCGAGAAATATCTTCTCATTCCTGTTTAACTGTTTAGTCTGAAATTGACACAAGTTAATAGACATTAGATTATTGGTGGCCCTGCCTATCCTAAATCATTGAATAATAATCAGTTAAGGGAAAGTGTGGTAACAAGTAATGATAGGATCTTTCTCGGCACCTAAACGTAAATGAGACTGATATATATATAACGAGAAGTTACCTGACATAAATACTAACCTGCGTAGTTATTTAATGTCTGACTAATAATACTAACGAGAGACTCACCTTCGTCTTACTAACCGGTATTGTAGTCAATGTGTTTATAACCTTTTTTGTTAATCGATTTGTGTTATCATATGAAATCCCATGGTCTTTGATTTGGTCACGGAAGTGATTTGTTGATCTAGAGTTGAATTTTAATTAGTTCTTCCCTTTTGTATAATTAGTGTAGTGCTACATTTAGTCTTTGTTTTGAATAAATTTGACAATTTATATCTTTGGAATTGGTGTCTGCGTCCAATTATTACAGAAATTGAGTTCTACAAGATTCCAGGATTCGTGATATGGTGACACTATAAATTCACTTCTTTACTTGAAATTTATAAGTGTACCTTACGCTACAATGTTTAACTTGTGAAAATGAGCCTCATTTTAACTGGGCTGAGGAATGTGTGGCTGCTGTTGCAGACTTGCTGGAGTCAGAGGAGGCCCTTCGGGATCAGGGTTGAAAACCACTGCAGGCTATCATAGAAAAAGCTTAATTTCGAAGGATGTTCTGCAGGGTATGATTAAGTCACTTTGAGTGGCTAACTTACGGATAGTGTCATGTTTGGACAGCAGAACTTGTTAACTTGCAAACCGCATCAAAATGGTCTGAAGCTTTCACTTTGAAACAGTTCAAATACTTATTATGGGGCCAAGCAACACATTTGCTGGAAGCCTTTTGTTATTGTTTAGATTTTATTTTCTATTCCTCCAAAACGCATCTTCTCTGAAAATAATGATGCATAGGATGTGTGACCTGCTGTATAAAGTTGTGTTCAGGGTTGTTCAAGAAAAGTGCATTGTTTATATCGTTTGGCCATGTTGGATTGGTCAGAAATAATTTGTGTGCAGTGTAATATATTTTTGTTAAGTAACAGTGTACAAGCAAATTCTCAGTTGAAAATAATTCCTTCTGAAGTTTTTTATTTTATTATTATTTTACTTTTATGGTTGAGTTTTAAGGAGACACTTCTTAGTAGATTTGTGTTCAGTGCAGAACCTTGTAACTCCAATGTCATAAAAAACAAACAAATGAAAAACAATATAGGCAGTCACAGTAACTTGTCAGCTTAAACTGGCTTGGTCAAGCTGCCTCCCTTCTTGAGCTTAAGTTGCTTGACTGGTATACTGGTTTTTCCAGTTTTTCCTCTTTTGTTTCTGGGAGCAACACAGGTGCTTTTGAGTATTGCTCTACAGCCTGCGGGGGTGACTTCAGGATCTCTAGGTAGCACACTGTTTTAGGCAGGCTCCTTTGAGCATCTCCTGGGAGCACACTGACTCATCAAGGCTCAGGAGCTGGACTCCGTTTTTTAGCAGAAGCACCGTCCTCAGATTTGCGAATGCGTTTCTTCCCAGGCACTTTAAAAACCCTGCTGTCCTGACCAGGATCCGTCCCCACTTCCATTCCCGTGTCCCACACACTGCTCAGTGTTGTCTTCACAGTCTCCATCTTTTCAGTCTGGTCACCAGCCCTCTCGCTGCTCACCCCCACTCCACTACCTGATGCCCCGTCCTGCTGCTGTATACTGCCATCCAGTCCAGTTAAACGGCTGTCATCCGTACTGTCTGATGCTCCACAAACATTAGCTGACACACCGCTAACACCTGGGACCTCCACAGTCGGCACGGTACCGCCGCGGTCGGAAGTCCTCTCAGCGCCCACACTCTCCTGTACCTGGACCTCCAGACCCTCACTCTCTTCAACAGCCTCCCCCGCAGCCCCTCTTCTCGCCTCCTCTGCCACTTCGGCTGCTCCGCTAGTAGGGCGGCCGGGCTGCTCACCACTCCCCGACCTGGCCTGCTTGGGCTGACCCCCCCGTCGACTGGGACCAGCACCCTCATCCTGATCCTTCTCGGGGCAATGCCTAACAGTGTGGCCTTCATTACCGCAGTTGAAGCACTTCATAGAATCAGATGTGACAAAGACAACATAATCATTGCCATCAACCTTGAACTTAAGCACAATGTTCAGATCCCCATTTATGTCATTCAAAATCATGAATACCTGACTTCTGAACGAAACAACATGTTTCAACTGCTGTGACTTACACCCCAGCGGTATACGTTTCAAACCCGACATTATCCACCCATGTCTCGCCAGTTCCCTCTCTAATAGGTCGTTTGACAGAAAACGAGGGACATTAGACAAAGTAACTCTCCTGGCCGGAGCTGCTAGTGGGGTGACATTGATCAAAACACCACCGATCACTATACCAGTCTCAACGATACGCGAGACCAACTCAATGCTGCTCAGAAACAGCACAACAGACCCGCTCATACGAGCTGCCGACTTTATATTTTCACAACCGACAACTTGCCCGATCGCCAGAACACACTCCTCCAGGGGCAAAAACTCATCAGAGGTCACTTTAACGCCATGCCGACGTGTTAAAGTCTCGAATAAAAAACTCTGATTCCCCCCCTCCCCGACCCAGCCCCAGACAACCCGATCACTTCGCTGACTGCAGGAGTCAGCTCAGCATGGGGAAACTCTTCAGAAAAACCTCTTACAAAACTGTCAAAGACACATTCAGAAAGAAAGAAAGAAAGAACGAAAAAAGTAGAGGAGAAAAACCACAAACAAACCTGGCAGCAGCAAACATGCACACCTGCACCTCCACACTCACTCCCAACAATCACAGCGGCAGACAGCAAATGTCGATAGTCAATAGTCGATAGATAGATAGATAGATAGATAGATAGATGAGTGAGTCAGTGACAGTGCAGAATCAAATGTCTGGTTGTTACAATAAAAGACATCCTCTTCTATATAGATCGGAGAAAACCAGTGGCCGCGAATCAAGCAAAGGAATCCCGAGTGGCAGGCGAGACCTCTACCACTGTAGAGATAGAGATAGATAGATGAGTGAGTGACAGTGCAGACACAAATGTCTGGTTGTTACAATAATAGCCATCCTCTTCTATATAGATCGGGGAAAACCATTATTTCCAAGAAGGGTTCAACACAGGCACCTTCTCCGTTAAAGCCACGCAGTCGCCACCAGGGGGCCCCAGGCCTCGGTGTTTCAGGAAGGTGAACGCAGCACGCCAACCCGGAGGTCTCGCCACTTCGTCTCCAAGCCTCCCAAGAAGAACGTAAACGGCCCTGATCGCAGACACAGGCCCTCACCCAGGGAGACCACCGCTTTGCCGCCGCTGCCCCAGCCATGGGGCCCAGGTCCCACCGAGACTTGAACTCGGATCGCTGGATTCAAAGTCCAGAGTGCTAACCATTACACCATGGAACCAAGCTTGATGCTCACACTCACGCCAAAGGTTTCTTCTCTACGCACACGTCTCGCTCTGTCGCACGGCCAGGTCCCGAGTGAGCCAAGTTGCGCCCAGAGTGCTGTCTGTGGTGGGTCACTTGCGGCGGGCCTTCCTGGTGACAATGAGATATGCAGTTGCATCTAGGTGTGGTGTCCTGTCCTCTTGGCTTCCTTTGGCAAATATCCAGCCTGGCAAGTGTTGTCTTCCTGAGGAAAGGCAAGCAATGCAATCAAGGAATTCCTGGAACTCTGAGAGATGTTTTTGCTGTTGACGACGTGTCACTTTAGAACAGGACAACATGCATCTCTACTTGACTTGGCACAATCTGTGAGGGTTGGGCCAACACAACCTACGCAATGTGTCCACACATTTGCTCGTGTCTTGAAATACTTGGAATGACCTGTGACCCCATGCCATGCAGAAGTCCACAGCTATGCGGGTCAGCATGCACTGCTCCTCATCCCCAATGTGCCACTTGTAAGAACTGTGTAAAAAGCGACATAGAACGTGATCAGCAAAGAAACACAATTCTCCTGAGAACGGATTTTCTAGGTATCGTCTCACCTGAATGGCAACAGGCTGCTAAAACTATTATCACACGCACATTGCATGTTAAAGTATGTCAGTAAGGGAGTAATTAAAAGGGCAAATGTGTGAAGTGCAAGGAGTGGCCTTTAGTCGCAAGGTAAAAAAGTAGACAGACAAACTAAAAAATGACTTGATACAAATCATTTATTTAGTGCAGACAGACCGCGACCAGACACAATAAACTATTCGCACTCAATATAAATTCACAGCAAAATAGGTTCAGTTCACAATATCCTATAACAAGCTCTATTCAACGAATCGGTTAAACGTTACAAAGGGCATTACACTTGTTGAAAAACAATAGCACACGGATCGAACATGCTATCCTCGCTGTTTTATTCGATTTGATTAGACGACTGAAATGTTTTGTGTGCGGACTGAAAGCACACCTTAGCCGAGCACGATCACAATCTATATCCACAGTTAATTTAAGCAGTATCATATTGTAACCGTTTCAGTTTGTTATCAACCCTTCCGGATCCAAAACCAGGAGTCAGACACCCTTTTCGGTAGACACGCTGTTGACTTCTCACAAGCCCCATCCGCCTTCACAAAGGCAGTGCTAGCAGTGGAAAGAAGGAAGAACTGCAGGAGAAACGCCTGGGGCTATTTAGAGCCCGATTACTCATGTAGCGTTATGTTGGGAACAGAGTCCCTGATAAGAGCATTTGGGCTCTGAGCTGAAGCACTGATCTAAAGAAGACCTCTCCCCCCCCAAAGTTATCAGATTTCCTTAGCTCATCAGCTTGGAACTGGTTTGCATCAAAGTGACAGTTTTGGGGAGGATGGCACCAAGAAGAGGCCAAATAGTTTGGAATTCTGCTATGAGATGTCTGGAGAAAGGGGCCTGTAGGTGATAAAAACTCTTTGAAGTGGACGAGAGCCGAAATCCCGACATAGAGCTACGAACCCGGGCCAACCGGCATTTCCAAAAGATGGCATGGATTGACATCAGTCATAAATCAAGCCCCCCTCCAATAGGACACTGGGGGCTGAAACCGAAATCCAATCTCAAGAACTCAGGAACCAATCACCTATTGATCTGACAGACTATAAGGAACAGCGGACGGTCTTTCTCTCTCTCTCTCTCACCTGAACCAGTAACTCGCTGCCACAGCTCAACCTGTAGCTCTGTTGCCAGAACCGGAACCAGAAACCAACCAAGTCTTTGCCGGCAACAGAAGAGTTAAACTGGGAGAAGGAGATTGAGCCGTACGAAGAATTCTTTTAAAGGACTTTATTAAATAAAGAACTTTACAGACTGCGCTGCCCGCCTGTGCCCACCTGATCAGTGGAGTGAATACAGCTGGACAATTGACTAAGTCGACTGTATACGAAAGTGTCAGTCATTTAAATAGCTATTTGAGTCTTAAGAAACTTGACCCTTGGAACAAACAGGGCCCTGCTTTCCTCAAAGAAGATTTTGTGCACAACCTTGGAGCCTTCAAACCAGTGGAAAATCTGTTTGGAAACGACACTACTTTCGAGAAACCCCAATTTCCAGGTGCATCGACTGAGTGGAAGTTCTTGGACAAAGCCGAACCGGACTGCCTTTGTTCCAAACCACACGGACCTCGTGCCGTGTGCTGTTATCTGAGCCAGAGAGGCCTCTCTGCGACGAAGTTCAGATAAGTTTAACAGTTTGGAGTTCATGATTCATGACATTTGAGAAATCAATTAGAAATGTTAATCTGTGATTCATAACTCTAGAATGTGTAATATCATTTAGTTTTCTTAAATATAAATGTGTGTTGCATTAAACTGTTTTGTTGATAATTTTAGAAATAAAATCTGTCAACGTCGAGAAATATCTTCTCATTCCTGTTTAACTGTTTAGTCTGAAATTGACACAAGTTAATAGACATTAGATTATTGGTGGCCCTGCCTATCCTAAATCATTGAATAATAATCAGTTAAGGGAAAGTGTGGTAACAAGTAATGATAGGATCTTTCTCGGCACCTAAACGTAAATGAGACTGATATATATATAACGAGAAGTTACCTGACATAAATACTAACCTGCGTAGTTATTTAATGTCTGACTAATAATACTAACGAGAGACTCACCTTCGTCTTACTAACCGGTATTGTAGTCAATGTGTTTATAACCTTTTTTGTTAATCGATTTGTGTTATCATATGAAATCCCATGGTCTTTGATTTGGTCACGGAAGTGATTTGTTGATCTAGAGTTGAATTTTAATTAGTTCTTCCCTTTTGTATAATTAGTGTAGTGCTACATTTAGTCTTTGTTTTGAATAAATTTGACAATTTATATCTTTGGAATTGGTGTCTGCGTCCAATTATTACAGAAATTGAGTTCTACAAGATTCCAGGATTCGTGATATGGTGACACTATAAATTCACTTCTTTACTTGAAATTTATAAGTGTACCTTACGCTACAATGTTTAACTTGTGAAAATGAGCCTCATTTTAACTGGGCTGAGGAATGTGTGGCTGCTGTTGCAGACTTGCTGGAGTCAGAGGAGGCCCTTCGGGATCAGGGTTGAAAACCACTGCAGGCTATCATAGAAAAAGCTTAATTTCGAAGGATGTTCTGCAGGGTATGATTAAGTCACTTTGAGTGGCTAACTTACGGATAGTGTCATGTTTGGACAGCAGAACTTGTTAACTTGCAAACCGCATCAAAATGGTCTGAAGCTTTCACTTTGAAACAGTTCAAATACTTATTATGGGGCCAAGCAACACATTTGCTGGAAGCCTTTTGTTATTGTTTAGATTTTATTTTCTATTCCTCCAAAACGCATCTTCTCTGAAAATAATGATGCATAGGATGTGTGACCTGCTGTATAAAGTTGTGTTCAGGGTTGTTCAAGAAAAGTGCATTGTTTATATCGTTTGGCCATGTTGGATTGGTCAGAAATAATTTGTGTGCAGTGTAATATATTTTTGTTAAGTAACAGTGTACAAGCAAACTCTCAGTTGAAAATAATTCCTTCTGAAGTTTTTTATTTTATTATTATTTTACTTTTATGGTTGAGTTTTAAGGAGACACTTCTTAGTAGATTTGTGTTCAGTGCAGAACCTTGTAACTCCAATGTCATAAAAAACAAACAAATGAAAAACAATATAGGCAGTCACAGTAACTTGTCAGCTTAAACTGGCTTGGTCAAGCTGCCTCCCTTCTTGAGCTTAAGTTGCTTGACTGGTATACTGGTTTTTCCAGTTTTTCCTCTTTTGTTTCTGGGAGCAACACAGGTGCTTTTGAGTTGCGGGGGTGACTTCAGGATCTCTAGGTAGCACACTGTTTTAGGCAGGCTCCTTTGAGCATCTCCTGGGAGCACACTGACTCATCAAGGCTCAGGAGCTGGACTCCGTTTTTTAGCAGAAGCACCGTCCTCAGATTTGCGAATGCGTTTCTTCCCAGGCACTTTAAAAACCCTGCTGTCCTGACCAGGATCCGTCCCCACTTCCATTCCCGTGTCCCACACACTGCTCAGTGTTGTCTTCACAGTCTCCATCTTTTCAGTCTGGTCACCAGCCCTCTCGCTGCTCACCCCCACTCCACTACCTGATGCCCCGTCCTGCTGCTGTATACTGCCATCCAGTCCAGTTAAACGGCTGTCATCCGTACTGTCTGATGCTCCACAAACATTAGCTGACACACCGCTAACACCTGGGACCTCCACAGTCGGCACGGTACCGCCGCGGTCGGAAGTCCTCTCAGCGCCCACACTCTCCTGTACCTTGACCTCCAGACCCTCACTCTCTTCAACAGCCTCCCCCGCAGCCCCTCTTCTCGCCTCCTCTGCCACTTCGGCTGCTCCGCTAGTAGGGCGGCCGGGCTGCTCACCACTCCCCGACCTGGCCTGCTTGGGCTGACCCCCCCGTCGACTGGGACCAGCACCCTCATCCTGATCCTTCTCGGGGCAATGCCTAACAGTGTGGCCTTCATTACCGCAGTTGAAGCACTTCATAGAATCAGATGTGACAAAGACAACATAATCATTGCCATCAACCTTGAACTTAAGCACAATGTTCAGATCCCCATTTATGTCATTCAAAATCATGAATACCTGCCTTCTGAACGAAACAACATGTTTCAACTGCTGTGACTTACACCCCAGCGGTATACGTTTCAAACCCGACATTATCCACCCATGTCTCGCCAGTTCCCTCTCTAATAGGTCGTTTGACAGAAAACGAGGGACATTAGACAAAGTAACTCTCCTGGCCGGAGCTGCTAGTGGGGTGACATTGATCAAAACACCACCGATCACTATACCAGTCTCAACGATACGCGAGACCAACTCAATGCTGCTCAGAAACAGCACAACAGACCCGCTCATACGAGCTGCCGACTTTATATTTTCACAACCGACAACTTGCCCGATCGCCAGAACACACTCCTCCACGGGCAAAAACTCATCAGAGGTCACTTTAACGCCATGCCGACGTGTTAAAGTCTCGAATAAAAAACTCTGATTCCCCCCCTCCCCGACCCAGCCCCAGACATCCCGATCGCTTCGCTGACTGCAGGAGTCAGCTCAGCATGGGGAAACTCTTCAGAAAAACCTCTTACAAAACTGTCAAAGACACATTCAGAAAGAAAGAAAGAAAGAACGAAAAAAGTAGAGGAGAAAAACCACAAACAAACCTGGCAGCAGCAAACATGCACACCTGCACCTCCACACTCACTCCCAACAATCACAGCGGCAGACAGCAAATGTCGATAGTCAATAGTCGATAGATAGATAGATAGATAGATAGATGAGTGAGTGAGTGACAGTGCAGAATCAAATGTCTGGTTGTTACAATAAAAGACATCCTCTTCTATATAGATCGGAGAAAACCAGTGGCCGCGAATCAAGCAAAGGAATCCCGAGTGGCAGGCGAGACCTCTACCACTGTAGAGATAGAGATAGATAGATGAGTGAGTGACAGTGCAGACACAAATGTCTGGTTGTTACAATAATAGCCATCCTCTTCTATATAGATCGGGGAAAACCATTATTTCCAAGAAGGGTTCAACACAGGCACCTTCTCCGTTAAAGCCACGCAGTCGCCACCAGGGGGCCCCAGGCCTCGGTGTTTCAGGAAGGTGAACGCAGCACGCCAACCCGGAGGTCTCGCCACTTCGTCTCCAAGCCTCCCAAGAAGAACGTAAACGGCCCTGATCGCAGACACAGGCCCTCACCCAGGGAGACCACCGCTTTGCCGCCGCTGCCCCAGCCATGGGGCCCAGGTCCCACCGAGACTTGAACTCGGATCGCTGGATTCAGAGTCCATAGTGCTAACCATTACACCATGGAACCAAGCTTGATGCTTGTGCTAAAGGTCTCTGCTCTACGCACACGTCTCGCTCTGTCGCACGGCCAGGTCCCGAGTGAGCCAAGTTGCGCCCAGAGTGCTGTCTGTGGTGGGTCACTTGCGGCGGGCCTTCCTGGTGACAATGAGATATGCAGTTGCATCTAGGTGTGGTGTCCTGTCCTCTTGGCTTCCTTTGGCAAATATCCAGCCTGGCAAGTGTTGTCTTCCTGAGGAAAGGCAAGCAATGCAATCAAGGAATTCCTGGAACTCTGAGAGATGTTTTTGCTGTTGACGACGTGTCACTTTAGAACAGGACAACATGCATCTCTACTTGACTTGGCACAATCTGTGAGGGTTGGGCCAACACAACCTACGCAATGTGTCCACACATTTGCTCGTGTCTTGAAATACTTGGAATGACCTGTGACCCCATGCCATGCAGAAGTCCACAGCTATGCGGGTCAGCATGCACTGCTCCTCATCCCCAATGTGCCACTTGTAAGAACTGTGTAAAAAGCGACATAGAACGTGATCAGCAAAGAAACACAATTCTCCTGAGAACGGATTTTCTAGGTATCGTCTCACCTGAATGGCAACAGGCTGCTAAAACTATTATCACACGCACATTGCATGTTAAAGTATGTCAGTAAGGGAGTAATTAAAAGGGCAAATGTGTGAAGTGCAAGGAGTGGCCTTTAGTCGCAAGGTAAAAAAGTAGACAGACAAACTAAAAAATGACTTGATACAAATCATTTATTTAGTGCAGACAGACCGCGACCAGACACAATAAACTATTCGCACTCAATATAAATTCACAGCAAAATAGGTTCAGTTCACAATATCCTATAACAAGCTCTATTCAACGAATCGGTTAAACGTTACAAAGGGCATTACACTTGTTGAAAAACAATAGCACACGGATCGAACATGCTATCCTCGCTGTTTTATTCGATTTGATTAGACGACTGAAATGTTTTGTGTGCGGACTGAAAGCACACCTTAGCCGAGCACGATCACAATCTATATCCACAGTTAATTTAAGCAGTATCATATTGTAACCGTTTCAGTTTGTTATCAACCCTTCCGGATCCAAAACCAGGAGTCAGACACCCTTTTCGGTAGACACGCTGTTGACTTCTCACAAGCCCCATCCGCCTTCACAAAGGCAGTGCTAGCAGTGGAAAGAAGGAAGAACTGCAGGAGAAACGCCTGGGGCTATTTAGAGCCCGATTACTCATGTAGCGTTATGTTGGGAACAGAGTCCCTGATAAGAGCATTTGGGCTCTGAGCTGAAGCACTGATCTAAAGAAGACCTCTCCCCCCCCAAAGTTATCAGATTTCCTTAGCTCATCAGCTTGGAACTGGTTTGCATCAAAGTGACAGTTTTGGGGAGGATGGCACCAAGAAGAGGCCAAATAGTTTGGAATTCTGCTATGAGATGTCTGGAGAAAGGGGCCTGTAGGTGATAAAAACTCTTTGAAGTGGACGAGAGCCGAAATCCCGACATAGAGCTACGAACCCGGGCCAACCGGCATTTCCAAAAGATGGCATGGATTGACATCAGTCATAAATCAAGCCCCCCTCCAATAGGACACTGGGGGCTGAAACCGAAATCCAATCTCAAGAACTCAGGAACCAATCACCTATTGATCTGACAGACTATAAGGAACAGCGGACGGTCTTTCTCTCTCTCTCTCTCACCTGAACCAGTAACTCGCTGCCACAGCTCAACCTGTAGCTCTGTTGCCAGAACCGGAACCAGAAACCAACCAAGTCTTTGCCGGCAACAGAAGAGTTAAACTGGGAGAAGGAGATTGAGCCGTACGAAGAATTCTTTTAAAGGACTTTATTAAATAAAGAACTTTACAGACTGCGCTGCCCGCCTGTGCCCACCTGATCAGTGGAGTGAATACAGCTGGACAATTGACTAAGTCGACTGTATACGAAAGTGTCAGTCATTTAAATAGCTATTTGAGTCTTAAGAAACTTGACCCTTGGAACAAACAGGGCCCTGCTTTCCTCAAAGAAGATTTTGTGCACAACCTTGGAGCCTTCAAACCAGTGGAAAATCTGTTTGGAAACGACACTACTTTCGAGAAACCCCAATTTCCAGGTGCATCGACTGAGTGGAAGTTCTTGGACAAAGCCGAACCGGACTGCCTTTGTTCCAAACCACACGGACCTCGTGCCGTGTGCTGTTATCTGAGCCCGAAGCCAGAGAGGCCTCTCTGCGACGAAGTTCAGATAAGTTTAACAGTTTGGAGTTCATGATTCATGACATTTGAGAAATCAATTAGAAATGTTAATCTGTGATTCATAACTCTAGAATGTGTAATATCATTTAGTTTTCTTAAATATAAATGTGTGTTGCATTAAACTGTTTTGTTGATAATTTTAGAAATAAAATCTGTCAACGTCGAGAAATATCTTCTCATTCCTGTTTAACTGTTTAGTCTGAAATTGACACAAGTTAATAGACATTAGATTATTGGTGGCCCTGCCTATCCTAAATCATTGAATAATAATCAGTTAAGGGAAAGTGTGGTAACAAGTAATGATAGGATCTTTCTCGGCACCTAAACGTAAATGAGACTGATATATATATAACGAGAAGTTACCTGACATAAATACTAACCTGCGTAGTTATTTAATGTCTGACTAAGAATACTAACGAGAGACTCACCTTCGTCTTACTAACCGGTATTGTAGTCAATGTGTTTATAACCTTTTTTGTTAATCGATTTGTGTTATCATATGAAATCCCATGGTCTTTGATTTGGTCACGGAAGTGATTTGTTGATCTAGAGTTGAATTTTAATTAGTTCTTCCCTTTTGTATAATTAGTGTAGTGCTACATTTAGTCTTTGTTTTGAATAAATTTGACAATTTATATCTTTGGAATTGGTGTCTGCGTCCAATTATTACAGAAATTGAGTTCTACAAGATTCCAGGATTCGTGATATGGTGACACTATAAATTCACTTCTTTACTTGAAATTTATAAGTGTACCTTACGCTACAATGTTTAACTTGTGAAAATGAGCCTCATTTTAACTGGGTTGAGGAATGTGTGGCTGCTGTTGCAGACTTGCTGGAGTCAGAGGAGGCCCTTCGGGATCAGGGTTGAAAACCACTGCAGGCTATCATAGAAAAAGCTTAATTTTGAAGGATGTTCTGCAGGGTATGATTAAGTCACTTTGAGTGGCTAACTTACGGATAGTGTCATGTTTGGACAGCAGAACTTGTTAACTTGCAAACCGCATCAAAATGGTCTGAAGCTTTCACTTTGAAACAGTTCAAATACTTATTATGGGGCCAAGCAACACATTTGCTGGAAGCCTTTTGTTATTGTTTAGATTTTATTTTCTATTCCTCCAAAACGCATCTTCTCTGAAAATAATGATGCATAGGATGTGTGACCTGCTGTATAAAGTTGTGTTCAGGGTTGTTCAAGAAAAGTGCATTGTTTATATCGTTTGGCCATGTTGGATTGGTCAGAAATAATTTGTGTGCAGTGTAATATATTTTTGTTAAGTAACAGTGTACAAGCAAACTCTCAGTTGAAAATAATTCCTTCTGAAGTTTTTTATTTTATTATTATTTTACTTTTATGGTTGAGTTTTAAGGAGACACTTCTTAGTAGATTTGTGTTCAGTGCAGAACCTTGTAACTCCAATGTCATAAAAAACAAACAAATGAAAAACAATATAGGCAGTCACAGTAACTTGTCAGCTTAAACTGGCTTGGTCAAGCTGCCTCCCTTCTTGAGCTTAAGTTGCTTGACTGGTATACTGGTTTTTCCAGTTTTTCCTCTTTTGTTTCTGGGAGCAACACAGGTGCTTTTGAGTTGCGGGGGTGACTTCAGGATCTCTAGGTAGCACACTGTTTTAGGCAGGCTCCTTTGAGCATCTCCTGGGAGCACACTGACTCATCAAGGCTCAGGAGCTGGACTCCGTTTTTTAGCAGAAGCACCGTCCTCAGATTTGCGAATGCGTTTCTTCCCAGGCACTTTAAAAACCCTGCTGTCCTGACCAGGATCCGTCCCCACTTCCATTCCCGTGTCCCACACACTGCTCAGTGTTGTCTTCACAGTCTCCATCTTTTCAGTCTGGTCACCAGCCCTCTCGCTGCTCACCCCCACTCCACTACCTGATGCCCCATCCTGCTGCTGTATACTGCCATCCAGTCCAGTTAAACGGCTGTCATCCGTACTGTCTGATGCTCCACAAACATTAGCTGACACACCGCTAACACCTGGGACCTCCACAGTCGGCACGGTACCGCCGCGGTCGGAAGTCCTCTCAGCGCCCACACTCTCCTGTACCTGGACCTCCAGACCCTCACTCTCTTCAACAGCCTCCCCCGCAGCCCCTCTTCTCGCCTCCTCTGCCACTTCGGCTGCTCCGCTAGTAGGGCGGCCGGGCTGCTCACCACTCCCCGACCTGGCCTGCTTGGGCTGACCCCCCCGTCGACTGGGACCAGCACCCTCATCCTGATCCTTCTCGGGGCAATGCCTAACAGTGTGGCCTTCATTACCGCAGTTGAAGCACTTCATAGAATCAGATGTGACAAAGACAACATAATCATTGCCATCAACCTTGAACTTAAGCACAATGTTCAGATCCCCATTTATGTCATTCAAAATCATGAATACCTGCCTTCTGAACGAAACAACATGTTTCAACTGCTGTGACTTACACCCCAGCGGTATACGTTTCAAACCCGACATTATCCACCCATGTCTCGCCAGTTCCCTCTCTAATAGGTCGTTTGACAGAAAACGAGGGACATTAGACAAAGTAACTCTCCTGGCCGGAGCTGCTAGTGGGGTGACATTGATCAAAACACCACCGATCACTATACCAGTCTCAACGATACGCGAGACCAACTCAATGCTGCTCAGAAACAGCACAACAGACCCGCTCATACGAGCTGCCGACTTTATATTTTCACAACCGACAACTTGCCCGATCGCCAGAACACACTCCTCCAGGGGCAAAAACTCATCAGAGGTCACTTTAACGCCATGCCGACGTGTTAAAGTCTCGAATAAAAAACTCTGATTCCCCCCCTCCCCGACCCAGCCCCAGACATCCCGATCACTTCGCTGACTGCAGGAGTCAGCTCAGCATGGGGAAACTCTTCAGAAAAACCTCTTACAAAACTGTCAAAGACACATTCAGAAAGAAAGAAAGAAAGAACGAAAAAAGTAGAGGAGAAAAACCACAAACAAACCTGGCAGCAGCAAACATGCACACCTGCACCTCCACACTCACTCCCAACAATCACAGCGGCAGACAGCAAATGTCGATAGTCAATAGTCGATAGATAGATAGATAGATAGATAGATGAGTGAGTGAGTGACAGTGCAGAATCAAATGTCTGGTTGTTACAATAAAAGACATCCTCTTCTATATAGATCGGAGAAAACCAGTGGTATAGGTATCTAGGTATCTAGGTATCGTCTCACCTGAATGGCAACAGGCTGCTAAAACTATTATCACACGCACATTGCATGTTAAAGTATGTCAGTAAGGGAGTAATTAAAAGGGCAAATGTGTGAAGTGCAAGGAGTGGCCTTTAGTCGCAAGGTAAAAAAGTAGACAGACAAACTAAAAAATGACTTGATACAAATCATTTATTTAGTGCAGACAGACCGCGACCAGACACAATAAACTATTCGCACTCAATATAAATTCACAGCAAAATAGGTTCAGTTCACAATATCCTATAACAAGCTCTATTCAACGAATCGGTTAAACGTTACAAAGGGCATTACACTTGTTGAAAAACAATAGCACACGGATCGAACATGCTATCCTCGCTGTTTTATTCGATTTGATTAGACGACTGAAATGTTTTGTGTGCGGACTGAAAGCACACCTTAGCCGAGCACGATCACAATCTATATCCACAGTTAATTTAAGCAGTATCATATTGTAACCGTTTCAGTTTGTTATCAACCCTTCCGGATCCAAAACCAGGAGTCAGACACCCTTTTCGGTAGACACGCTGTTGACTTCTCACAAGCCCCATCCGCCTTCACAAAGGCAGTGCTAGCAGTGGAAAGAAGGAAGAACTGCAGGAGAAACGCCTGGGGCTATTTAGAGCCCGATTACTCATGTAGCGTTATGTTGGGAACAGAGTCCCTGATAAGAGCATTTGGGCTCTGAGCTGAAGCACTGATCTAAAGAAGACCTCTCCCCCCCCAAAGTTATCAGATTTCCTTAGCTCATCAGCTTGGAACTGGTTTGCATCAAAGTGACAGTTTTGGGGAGGATGGCACCAAGAAGAGGCCAAATAGTTTGGAATTCTGCTATGAGATGTCTGGAGAAAGGGGCCTGTAGGTGATAAAAACTCTTTGAAGTGGACGAGAGCCGAAATCCCGACATAGAGCTACGAACCCGGGCCAACCGGCATTTCCAAAAGATGGCATGGATTGACATCAGTCATAAATCAAGCCCCCCTCCAATAGGACACTGGGGGCTGAAACCGAAATCCAATCTCAAGAACTCAGGAACCAATCACCTATTGATCTGACAGACTATAAGGAACAGCGGACGGTCTTTCTCTCTCTCTCTCTCACCTGAACCAGTAACTCGCTGCCACAGCTCAACCTGTAGCTCTGTTGCCAGAACCGGAACCAGAAACCAACCAAGTCTTTGCCGGCAACAGAAGAGTTAAACTGGGAGAAGGAGATTGAGCCGTACGAAGAATTCTTTTAAAGGACTTTATTAAATAAAGAACTTTACAGACTGCGCTGCCCGCCTGTGCCCACCTGATCAGTGGAGTGAATACAGCTGGACAATTGACTAAGTCGACTGTATACGAAAGTGTCAGTCATTTAAATAGCTATTTGAGTCTTAAGAAACTTGACCCTTGGAACAAACAGGGCCCTGCTTTCCTCAAAGAAGATTTTGTGCACAACCTTGGAGCCTTCAAACCAGTGGAAAATCTGTTTGGAAACGACACTACTTTCGAGAAACCCCAATTTCCAGGTGCATCGACTGAGTGGAAGTTCTTGGACAAAGCCGAACCGGACTGCCTTTGTTCCAAACCACACGGACCTCGTGCCGTGTGCTGTTATCTGAGCCCGAAGCCAGAGAGGCCTCTCTGCGACGAAGTTCAGATAAGTTTAACAGTTTGGAGTTCATGATTCATGACATTTGAGAAATCAATTAGAAATGTTAATCTGTGATTCATAACTCTAGAATGTGTAATATCATTTAGTTTTCTTAAATATAAATGTGTGTTGCATTAAACTGTTTTGTTGATAATTTTAGAAATAAAATCTGTCAACGTCGAGAAATATCTTCTCATTCCTGTTTAACTGTTTAGTCTGAAATTGACACAAGTTAATAGACATTAGATTATTGGTGGCCCTGCCTATCCTAAATCATTGAATAATAATCAGTTAAGGGAAAGTGTGGTAACAAGTAATGATAGGATCTTTCTCGGCACCTAAACGTAAATGAGACTGATATATATATAACGAGAAGTTACCTGACATGAATACTAACCTGCGTAGTTATTTAATGTCTGACTAATAATACTAACGAGAGACTCACCTTCGTCTTACTAACCGGTATTGTAGTCAATGTGTTTATAACCTTTTTTGTTAATCGATTTGTGTTATCATATGAAATCCCATGGTCTTTGATTTGGTCACGGAAGTGATTTGTTGATCTAGAGTTGAATTTTAATTAGTTCTTCCCTTTTGTATAATTAGTGTAGTGCTACATTTAGTCTTTGTTTTGAATAAATTTGACAATTTATATCTTTGGAATTGGTGTGTGCGTCCAATTATTACAGAAATTGAGTTCTACAAGATTCCAGGATTCGTGATAAGGTGACACTATAAATTCACTTCTTTACTTGAAATTTATAAGTGTACCTTACGCTACAATGTTTAACTTGTGAAAATGAGCCTCATTTTAACTGGGCTGAGGAATGTGTGGCTGCTGTTGCAGACTTGCTGGAGTCAGAGGAGGCCCTTCGGGATCAGGGTTGAAAACCACTGCAGGCTATCATAGAAAAAGCTTAATTTTGAAGGATGTTCTGCAGGGTATGATTAAGTCACTTTGAGTGGCTAACTTACGGATAGTGTCATGTTTGGACAGCAGAACTTGTTAACTTGCAAACCGCATCAAAATGGTCTGAAGCTTTCACTTTGAAACAGTTCAAATACTTATTATGGGGCCAAGCAACACATTTGCTGGAAGCCTTTTGTTATTGTTTAGATTTTATTTTCTATTCCTCCAAAACGCATCTTCTCTGAAAATAATGATGCATAGGATGTGTGACCTGCTGTATAAAGTTGTGTTCAGGGTTGTTCAAGAAAAGTGCATTGTTTATATCGTTTGGCCATGTTGGATTGGTCAGAAATAATTTGTGTGCAGTGTAATATATTTTTGTTAAGTAACAGTGTACAAGCAAATTCTCAGTTGAAAATAATTCCTTCTGAAGTTTTTTATTTTATTATTATTTTACTTTTATGGTTGAGTTTTAAGGAGACACTTCTTAGTAGATTTGTGTTCAGTGCAGAACCTTGTAACTCCAATGTCATAAAAAACAAACAAATGAAAAACAATATAGGCAGTCACAGTAACTTGTCAGCTTAAACTGGCTTGGTCAAGCTGCCTCCCTTCTTGAGCTTAAGTTGCTTGACTGGTATACTGGTTTTTCCAGTTTTTCCTCTTTTGTTTCTGGGAGCAACACAGGTGCTTTTGAGTATTGCTCTACAGCCTGCGGGGGTGACTTCAGGATCTCTAGGTAGCACACTGTTTTAGGCAGGCTCCTTTGAGCATCTCCTGGGAGCACACTGACTCATCAAGGCTCAGGAGCTGGACTCCGTTTTTTAGCAGAAGCACCGTCCTCAGATTTGCGAATGCGTTTCTTCCCAGGCACTTTAAAAACCCTGCTGTCCTGACCAGGATCCGTCCCCACTTCCATTCCCGTGTCCCACACACTGCTCAGTGTTGTCTTCACAGTCTCCATCTTTTCAGTCTGGTCACCAGCCCTCTCGCTGCTCACCCCCACTCCACTACCTGATGCCCCGTCCTGCTGCTGTATACTGCCATCCAGTCCAGTTAAACGGCTGTCATCCGTACTGTCTGATGCTCCACAAACATTAGCTGACACACCGCTAACACCTGGGACCTCCACAGTCGGCACGGTACCGCCGCGGTCGGAAGTCCTCTCAGCGCCCACACTCTCCTGTACCTGGACCTCCAGACCCTCACTCTCTTCAACAGCCTCCCCCGCAGCCCCTCTTCTCGCCTCCTCTGCCACTTCGGCTGCTCCGCTAGTAGGGCGGCCGGGCTGCTCACCACTCCCCGACCTGGCCTGCTTGGGCTGACCCCCCCGTCGACTGGGACCAGCACCCTCATCCTGATCCTTCTCGGGGCAATGCCTAACAGTGTGGCCTTCATTACCGCAGTTGAAGCACTTCATAGAATCAGATGTGACAAAGACAACATAATCATTGCCATCAACCTTGAACTTAAGCACAATGTTCAGATCCCCATTTATGTCATTCAAAATCATGAATACCTGCCTTCTGAACGAAACAACATGTTTCAACTGCTGTGACTTACACCCCAGCGGTATACGTTTCAAACCCGACATTATCCACCCATGTCTCGCCAGTTCCCTCTCTAATAGGTCGTTTGACAGAAAACGAGGGACATTAGACAAAGTAACTCTCCTGGCCGGAGCTGCTAGTGGGGTGACATTGATCAAAACACCACCGATCACTATACCAGTCTCAACGATACGCGAGACCAACTCAATGCTGCTCAGAAACAGCACAACAGACCCGCTCATACGAGCTGCCGACTTTATATTTTCACAACCGACAACTTGCCCGATCGCCAGAACACACTCCTCCAGGGGCAAAAACTCATCAGAGGTCACTTTAACGCCATGCCGACGTGTTAAAGTCTCGAATAAAAAACTCTGATTCCCCCCCTCCCCGACCCAGCCCCAGACATCCCGATCACTTCACTGACTGCAGGAGTCAGCTCAGCATGGGGAAACTCTTCAGAAAAACCTCTTACAAAACTGTCAAAGACACATTCAGAAAGAAAGAAAGAAAGAACGAAAAAAGTAGAGGAGAAAAACCACAAACAAACCTGGCAGCAGCAAACATGCACACCTGCACCTCCACACTCACTCCCAACAATCACAGCGGCAGACAGCAAATGTCGATAGTCAATAGTCGATAGATAGATAGATAGATAGATAGATAGATGAGTGAGTGAGTGACAGTGCAGAATCAAATGTCTGGTTGTTACAATAAAAGACATCCTCTTCTATATAGATCGGAGAAAACCAGTGGTATAGGTATCTAGGTATCTAGGTATCGTCTCACCTGAATGGCAACAGGCTGCTAAAACTATTATCACACGCACATTGCATGTTAAAGTATGTCAGTAAGGGAGTAATTAAAAGGGCAAATGTGTGAAGTGCAAGGAGTGGCCTTTAGTCGCAAGGTAAAAAAGTAGACAGACAAACTAAAAAATGACTTGATACAAATCATTTATTTAGTGCAGACAGACCGCGACCAGACACAATAAACTATTCGCACTCAATATAAATTCACAGCAAAATAGGTTCAGTTCACAATATCCTATAACAAGCTCTATTCAACGAATCGGTTAAACGTTACAAAGGGCATTACACTTGTTGAAAAACAATAGCACACGGATCGAACATGCTATCCTCGCTGTTTTATTCGATTTGATTAGACGACTGAAATGTTTTGTGTGCGGACTGAAAGCACACCTTAGCCGAGCACGATCACAATCTATATCCACAGTTAATTTAAGCAGTATCATATTGTAACCGTTTCAGTTTGTTATCAACCCTTCCGGATCCAAAACCAGGAGTCAGACACCCTTTTCGGTAGACACGCTGTTGACTTCTCACAAGCCCCATCCGCCTTCACAAAGGCAGTGCTAGCAGTGGAAAGAAGGAAGAACTGCAGGAGAAACGCCTGGGGCTATTTAGAGCCCGATTACTCATGTAGCGTTATGTTGGGAACAGAGTCCCTGATAAGAGCATTTGGGCTCTGAGCTGAAGCACTGATCTAAAGAAGACCTCTCCCCCCCCAAAGTTATCAGATTTCCTTAGCTCATCAGCTTGGAACTGGTTTGCATCAAAGTGACAGTTTTGGGGAGGATGGCACCAAGAAGAGGCCAAATAGTTTGGAATTCTGCTATGAGATGTCTGGAGAAAGGGGCCTGTAGGTGATAAAAACTCTTTGAAGTGGACGAGAGCCGAAATCCCGACATAGAGCTACGAACCCGGGCCAACCGGCATTTCCAAAAGATGGCATGGATTGACATCAGTCATAAATCAAGCCCCCCTCCAATAGGACACTGGGGGCTGAAACCGAAATCCAATCTCAAGAACTCAGGAACCAATCACCTATTGATCTGACAGACTATAAGGAACAGCGGACGGTCTTTCTCTCTCTCTCTCTCACCTGAACCAGTAACTCGCTGCCACAGCTCAACCTGTAGCTCTGTTGCCAGAACCGGAACCAGAAACCAACCAAGTCTTTGCCGGCAACAGAAGAGTTAAACTGGGAGAAGGAGATTGAGCCGTACGAAGAATTCTTTTAAAGGACTTTATTAAATAAAGAACTTTACAGACTGCGCTGCCCGCCTGTGCCCACCTGATCAGTGGAGTGAATACAGCTGGACAATTGACTAAGTCGACTGTATACGAAAGTGTCAGTCATTTAAATAGTTATTTGAGTCTTAAGAAACTTGACCCTTGGAACAAACAGGGCCCTACTTTCCTCAAAGAAGATTTTGTGCACAACCTTGGAGCCTTCAAACCAGTGGAAATTCTGTTTGGAAACGACACTACTTTCGAGAAACCCCAATTTCCAGGTGCATCGACTGAGTGGAAGTTCTTGGACAAAGCCGAACCGGACTGCATTTGTTCCAAACCACACGGACCTCGTGCCGTGTGCTGTTATCTGAGCCCGAAGCCAGAGAGGCCTCTCTGCGACGAAGTTCAGATAAGTTTAACAGTTTGGAGTTCATGATTCATGACATTTGAGAAATCAATTAGAAATGTTAATCTGTGATTCATAACTCTAGAATGTGTAATATCATTTAGTTTTCTTAAATATAAATGTGTGTTGCATTAAACTGTTTTGTTGATAATTTTAGAAATAAAATCTGTCAACGACGAGAAATATCTTCTCATTCCTGTTTAACTGTTTAGTCTGAAATTGACACAAGTTAATAGACATTAGATTATTGGTGGCCCTGCCTATCCTAAATCATTGAATAATAATCAGTTAAGGGAAAGTGTGGTAACAAGTAATGATAGGATCTTTCTCGGCACCTAAACGTAAATGAGACTGATATATATATAACTAGAAGTTACCTGACATAAATTCTAACCTGCGTAGTTATTTAATGTCTGACTAATAATACTAACGAGAGACTCACCTTCGTCTTACTAACCGGTATTGTAGTCAATGTGTTTATAACCTTTTTTGTTAATCGATTTGTGTTATCATATGAAATCCCATGGTCTTTGATTTGGTCACGGAAGTGATTTGTTGATCTAGAGTTGAATTTTAATTAGTTCTTCCCTTTTGTATAATTAGTGTAGTGCTACATTTAGTCTTTGTTTTGAATAAATTTGACAATTTATATCTTTGGAATTGGTGTCTGCGTCCAATTATTACAGAAATTGAGTTCTACAAGATTCCAGGATTCGTGATAAGGTGACACTATAAATTCACTTCTTTACTTGAAATTTATAAGTGTACCTTACGCTACAATGTTTAACTTGTGAAAATGAGCCTCATTTTAACTGGGCTGAGGAATGTGTGGCTGCTGTTGCAGACTTGCTGGAGTCAGAGGAGGCCCTTCGGGATCAGGGTTGAAAACCACTGCAGGCTATCATAGAAAAAGCTTAATTTCGAAGGATGTTCTTCAGGGTATGATTAAGTCACTTTGAGTGGCTAACTTACGGATAGTGTCATGTTTGGACAGCAGAACTTGTTAACTTGCAAACCGCATCAAAATGGTCTGAAGCTTTCACTTTGAAACAGTTCAAATACTTATTATGGGGCCAAGCAACACATTTGCTGGAAGCCTTTTGTTATTGTTTAGATTTTATTTTCTATTCCTCCAAAACGCATCTTCTCTGAAAATAATGATGCATAGGATGTGTGACCTGCTGTATAAAGTTGTGTTCAGGGTTGTTCAAGAAAAGTGCATTGTTTATATCGTTTGGCCATGTTGGATTGGTCAGAAATAATTTGTGTGCAGTGTAATATATTTTTGTTAAGTAACAGTGTACAAGCAAATTCTCAGTTGAAAATAATTCCTTCTGAAGTTTTTTATTTTATTATTATTTTACTTTTATGGTTGAGTTTTAAGGAGACACTTCTTAGTAGATTTGTGTTCAGTGCAGAACCTTGTAACTCCAATGTCATAAAAAACAAACAAATGAAAAACAATATAGGCAGTCACAGTAACTTGTCAGCTTAAACTGGCTTGGTCAAGCTGCCTCCCTTCTTGAGCTTAAGTTGCTTGACTGGTATACTGGTTTTTCCAGTTTTTCCTCTTTTGTTTCTGGGAGCAACACAGGTGGTTTTGAGTATTGCTCTACAGCCTGCGGGGGTGACTTCAGGATCTCTAGGTAGCACACTGTTTTAGGCAGGCTCCTTTGAGCATCTCCTGGGAGCACACTGACTCATCAAGGCTCAGGAGCTGGACTCCGTTTTTTAGCAGAAGCACCGTCCTCAGATTTGCGAATGCGTTTCTTCCCAGGCACTTTAAAAACCCTGCTGTCCTGACCAGGATCCGTCCCCACTTCCATTCCCGTGTCCCACACACTGCTCAGTGTTGTCTTCACAGTCTCCATCTTTTCAGTCTGGTCACCAGCCCTCTCGCTGCTCACCCCCACTCCACTACCTGATGCCCCGTCCTGCTGCTGTATACTGCCATCCAGTCCAGTTAAACGGCTGTCATCCGTACTGTCTGATGCTCCACAAACATTAGCTGACACACCGCTAACACCTGGGACCTCCACAGTCGGCACGGTACCGCCGCGGTCGGAAGTCCTCTCAGCGCCCACACTCTCCTGTACCTGGACCTCCAGACCCTCACTCTCTTCAACAGCCTCCCCCGCAGCCCCTCTTCTCGCCTCCTCTGCCACTTCGGCTGCTCCGCTAGTAGGGCGGCCGGGCTGCTCACCACTCCCCGACCTGGCCTGCTTGGGCTGACCCCCCCGTCGACTGGGACCAGCACCCTCATCCTGATCCTTCTCGGGGCAATGCCTAACAGTGTGGCCTTCATTACCGCAGTTGAAGCACTTCATAGAATCAGATGTGACA
This sequence comes from Amia ocellicauda, assembly GCF_036373705.1. Taxonomy (NCBI): domain Eukaryota; kingdom Metazoa; phylum Chordata; class Actinopteri; order Amiiformes; family Amiidae; genus Amia; species Amia ocellicauda. The sequence goes on along the minus strand of NW_027102737.1, from coordinate 33,330 downwards.
AAGACAACATAATCATTGCCATCAACCTTGAACTTAAGCACAATGTTCAGATCCCCATTTATGTCATTCAAAATCATGAATACCTGCCTTCTGAACGAAACAACATGTTTCAACTGCTGTGACTTACACCCCAGCGGTATACGTTTCAAACCCGACATTATCCACCCATGTCTCGCCAGTTCCCTCTCTAATAGGTCGTTTGACAGAAAACGAGTGACATTAGACAAAATAACTCTCCTGGCCGGAGCTGCTAGTGGGGTGACATTGATCAAAACACCACCGATCACTATACCAGTCTCAACGATACGCGAGACCAACTCAATGCTGCTCAGAAACAGCACAACAGACCTGCTCATACGAGCTGCCGACTTTATATTTTCACAACCGACAACTTGCCCGATCACCAGAACACACTCCTCCAGGGGCAAAAACTCATCAGAGGTCACTTTAACGCCATGCCGACGTGTTAAAGTCTCGAATAAAAAACTCTGATTCCCCCCCTCCCCGACCCAGCCCCAGACATCCCGATCACTTCGCTGACTGCAGGAGTCAGCTCAGCATGGGGAAACTCTTCAGAAAAACCTCTTACAAAACTGTCAAAGACACATTCAGAAAGAAAGAAAGAAAGAACGAAAAAAGTAGAGGAGAAAAACCACAAACAAACCTGGCAGCAGCAATCATGCACACCTGCACCTCCACACTCACTCCCAACAATCACAGCGGCAGACAGCAAATGTCGATAGTCAATAGTCGATAGATAGATAGATAGATGAGTGAGTGAGTGACAGTGCAGAATCAAATTGTTGTTACAATAAAAGACATCCTCTTCTATATAGATCGGAGAAAACCAGTGGCCGCGAATCAAGCAAAGGAATCCCGAGTGGCAGGCGAGACCTCTACCACTGTAGAGATAGAGATAGATAGATGAGTGAGTGACAGTGCAGACACAAATGTCTGGTTGTTACAATAATAGCCATCCTCTTCTATATAGATCGGGGAAAACCATTATTTCCAAGAAGGGTTCAACACAGGCACCTTCTCCGTTAAAGCCACGCAGTCGCCACCAGGGGGCCCCAGGCCTCGGTGTTTCAGGAAGGTGAACGCAGCACGCCAACCCGGAGGTCTCGCCACTTCGTCTCCAAGCCTCCCAAGAAGAACGTAAACGGCCCTGATCGCAGACACAGGCCCTCACCCAGGGAGACCACTGCTTTGCCGCCGCTGCCCCAGCCATGGTGCCCAGGTCCCACTGAGACTTGAACTCGGATCGCTGGATTCAAAGTCCAGAGTGCTAACCATTACACCATGGAACCAAGCTTGATGCTCACACTAACGCCAAAGGTTTCTTCTCTACGCACACGTCTCGCTCTGTCGCACGGCCAGGTCCCGAGTGAGCTAAGTTGCGCCCAGAGTGCTGTCTGTGGTGGGTCACTTGCGGCGGGCCTTCCTGGTGACAATGAGATATGCAGTTGCATCTAGGTGTGGTGTCCTGTCCTCTTGGCTTCCTTTGGCAAATATCCAGCCTGGCAAGTGTTGTCTTCCTGAGGAAAGGCAAGCAATGCAATCAAGGAATTCCTGGAACTCTGAGAGATGTTTTTGCTGTTGACGACGTGTCACTTTAGAACAGGACAACATGCATCTCTACTTGACTTGGCACAATCTGTGAGGGTTGGGCCAACACAACCTACGCAATGTGTCCACACATTTGCTCGTGTCTTGAAATACTTGGAATGACCTGTGACCCCATGCCATGCAGAAGTCCACAGCTATGCGGGTCAGCATGCACTGCTCCTCATCCCCAATGTGCCACTTGTAAGAACTGTGTAAAAAGCGACATAGAACGTGATCAGCAAAGAAACACAATTCTCCTGAGAACGGATTTTCTAGGTATCGTCTCACCTGAATGGCAACAGGCTTCTAAAACTATTATCACACGCACATTGCATGTTAATGTATGTCAGTAAGGGAGTAATTAAAAGGGCAAATGTGTGAAGTGCAAGGAGTGGCCTTTAGTCGCAAGGTAAAAAAGTAGACAGACAAACTAAAAAATGACTTGATACAAATCATTTATTTAGTGCAGACAGACCGCGACCAGACACAATAAATTATTCGCACTCAATATAAATTCACAGCAAAATAGGTTCAGTTCACAATATCCTATAACAAGCTCTATTCAACGAATCGGTTAAACGTTACAAAGGGCATTACACTTGTTGAAAAACAATAGCACACGGATCGAACATGCTATCCTCGCTGTTTTATTCGATTTGATTAGACGACTGAAATGTTTTGTGTGCGGACTGAAAGCACACCTTAGCCGAGCACGATCACAATCTATATCCACAGTTAATTTAAGCAGTATCATATTGTAACCGTTTCAGTTTGTTATCAACCCTTCCGGATCCAAAACCAGGAGTCAGACACCCTTTTCGGTAGACACGCTGTTGACTTCTCACAAGCCCCATCCGCCTTCACAAAGGCAGTGCTAGCAGTGGAAAGAAGGAAGAACTGCAGGAGAAACGCCTGGGGCTATTTAGAGCCCGATTACTCATGTAGCGTTATGTTGGGAACAGAGTCCCTGATAAGAGCATTTGGGCTCTGAGCTGAAGCACTGATCTAAAGAAGACCTCTCCCCCCCCAAAGTTATCAGATTTCCTTAGCTCATCAGCTTGGAACTGGTTTGCATCAAAGTGACAGTTTTGGGGAGGATGGCACCAAGAAGAGGCCAAATAGTTTGGAATTCTGCTATGAGATGTCTGGAGAAAGGGGCCTGTAGGTGATAAAAACTCTTTGAAGTGGACGAGAGCCGAAATCCCGACATAGAGCTACGAACCCGGGCCAACCGGCATTTCCAAAAGATGGCATGGATTGACATCAGTCATAAATCAAGCCCCCCTCCAATAGGACACTGGGGGCTGAAACCGAAATCCAATCTCAAGAACTCAGGAACCAATCACCTATTGATCTGACAGACTATAAGGAACAGCGGACGGTCTTTCTCTCTCTCTCTCTCACCTGAACCAGTAACTCGCTGCCACAGCTCCACCTGTAGCTCTGTTGCCAGAACCGGAACCAGAAACCAACCAAGTCATTGCCAGCAACAGAAGAGTTAAACTGGGAGAAGGAGATTGAGCCGTACGAAGAATTCTTTTAAAGGACTTTATTAAATAAAGAACTTTACAGACTGCGCTGCCCGCCTGTGCCCACCTGATCAGTGGAGTGAATACAGCTGGACAATTGACTAAGTCGACTGTATACGAAAGTGTCAGTCATTTAAATAGTTATTTGAGTCTTAAGAAACTTGACCCTTGGAACAAACAGGGCCCTGCTTTCATCAAAGAAGATTTTGTGCACAACCTTGGAGCCTTCAAACCAGTGGAAAATCTGTTTGGAAACGACACTACTTTCGAGAAACCCCAATTTCCAGGTGCATCGACTGAGTGGAAGTTCTTGGACAAAGCCGAACCGGACTGCCTTTGTTCCAAACCACACGGACCTCGTGCCGTGTGCTGTTATCTGAGCCCGAAGCCAGAGAGGCCTCTCTGCGACGAAGTTCAGATAAGTTTAACAGTTTGGAGTTCATGATTCATGACATTTGAGAAATCAATTAGAAATGTTAATCTGTGATTCATAACTCTAGAATGTGTAATATCATTTAGTTTTCTTAAATATAAATGTGTGTTGCATTAAACTGTTTTGTTGATAATTTTAGAAATAAAATCTGTCAACGTCGAGAAATATCTTCTCATTCCTGTTTAACTGTTTAGTCTGAAATTGACACAAGTTAATAGACATTAGATTATTGGTGGCCCTGCCTATCCTAAATCATTGAATAATAATCAGTTAAGGGAAAGTGTGGTAACAAGTAATGATAGGATCTTTCTCGGCACCTAAACGTAAATGAGACTGATATATATATAACGAGAAGTTACCTGACATAAATTCTAACCTGCGTAGTTATTTAATGTCTGACTAATAATACTAACGAGAGACTCACCTTCGTCTTACTAACCGGTATTGTAGTCAATGTGTTTATAACCTTTTTTGTTAATCGATTTGTGTTATCATATGAAATCCCATGGTCTTTGATTTGGTCACGGAAGTGATTTGTTGATCTAGAGTTGAATTTTAATTAGTTCTTCCCTTTTGTATAATTAGTGTAGTGCTACATTTAGTCTTTGTTTTGAATAAATTTGACAATTTATATCTTTGGAATTGGTGTGTGCGTCCAATAATTACAGAAATTGAGTTCTACAAGATTCCAGGATTCGTGATAAGTTGACACTATAAATTCACTTCTTTACTTGAAATTTATAAGTGTACCTTACGCTACAATGTTTAACTTGTGAAAATGAGCCTCATTTTAACTGGGCTGAGGAATGTGTGGCTGCTGTTGCAGACTTGCTGGAGTCAGAGGAGGCCCTTCGGGATCAGGGTTGAAAGCCACTGCAGGCTATCATAGAAAAAGCTTAATTTCGAAGGATGTTCTTCAGGGTATGATTAAGTCACTTTGAGTGGCTAACTTACGGATAGTGTCATGTTTGGACAGCAGAACTTGTTAACTTGCAAACCGCATCAAAATGGTCTGAAGCTTTCACTTTGAAACAGTTCAAATACTTATTATGGGGCCAAGCAACACATTTGCTGGAAGCCTTTTGTTATTGTTTAGATTTTATTTTCTATTCCTCCAAAACGCATCTTCTCTGAAAATAATGATGCATAGGATGTGTGACCTGCTGTATAAAGTTGTGTTCAGGGTTGTTCAAGAAAAGTGCATTGTTTATATCGTTTGGCCATGTTGGATTGGTCAGAAATAATTTGTGTGCAGTGTAATATATTTTTGTTAAGTAACAGTGTACAAGCAAATTCTCAGTTGAAAATAATTCCTTCTGAAGTTTTTTATTTTATTATTATTTTACTTTTATGGTTGAGTTTTAAGGAGACACTTCTTAGTAGATTTGTGTTCAGTGCAGAACCTTGTAACTCCAATGTCATAAAAAACAAACAAATGAAAAACAATATAGGCAGTCACAGTAACTTGTCAGCTTAAACTGGCTTGGTCAAGCTGCCTCCCTTCTTGAGCTTAAGTTGCTTGACTGGTATACTGGTTTTTCCAGTTTTTCCTCTTTTGTTTCTGGGAGCAACACAGGTGCTTTTGAGTTGCGGGGGTGACTTCAGGATCTCTAGGTAGCACACTGTTTTAGGCAGGCTCCTTTGAGCATCTCCTGGGAGCACACTGACTCATCAAGGCTCAGGAGCTGGACTCCGTTTTTTAGCAGAAGCACCGTCCTCAGATTTGCGAATGCGTTTCTTCCCAGGCACTTTAAAAACCCTGCTGTCCTGACCAGGATCCGTCCCCACTTCCATTCCCGTGTCCCACACACTGCTCAGTGTTGTCTTCACAGTCTCCATCTTTTCAGTCTGGTCACCAGCCCTCTCGCTGCTCACCCCCACTCCACTACCTGATGCCCCATCCTGCTGCTGTATACTGCCATCCAGTCCAGTTAAACGGCTGTCATCCGTACTGTCTGATGCTCCACAAACATTAGCTGACACACCGCTAACACCTGGGACCTCCACAGTCGGCACGGTACCGCCGCGGTCGGAAGTCCTCTCAGCGCCCACACTCTCCTGTACCTGGACCTCCAGACCCTCACTCTCTTCAACAGCCTCCCCCGCAGCCCCTCTTCTCGCCTCCTCTGCCACTTCGGCTGCTCCGCTAGTAGGGCGGCCGGGCTGCTCACCACTCCCCGACCTGGCCTGCTTGGGCTGACCCCCCCGTCGACTGGGACCAGCACCCTCATCCTGATCCTTCTCGGGGCAATGCCTAACAGTGTGGCCTTCATTACCGCAGTTGAAGCACTTCATAGAATCAGATGTGACAAAGACAACATAATCATTGCCATCAACCTTGAACTTAAGCACAATGTTCAGATCCCCATTTATGTCATTCAAAATCATGAATACCTGACTTCTGAACGAAACAACATGTTTCAACTGCTGTGACTTACACCCCAGCGGTATACGTTTCAAACCCGACATTATCCACCCATGTCTCGCCAGTTCCCTCTCTAATAGGTCGTTTGACAGAAAACGAGGGACATTAGACAAAGTAACTCTCCTGGCCGGAGCTGCTAGTGGGGTGACATTGATCAAAACACCACCGATCACTATACCAGTCTCAACGATACGCGAGACCAACTCAATGCTGCTCAGAAACAGCACAACAGACCCGCTCATACGAGCTGCCGACTTTATATTTTCACAACCGACAACTTGCCCGATCGCCAGAACACACTCCTCCAGGGGCAAAAACTCATCAGAGGTCACTTTAACGCCATGCCGACGTGTTAAAGTCTCGAATAAAAAACTCTGATTCCCCCCCTCCCCGACCCAGCCCCAGACAACCCGATCACTTCGCTGACTGCAGGAGTCAGCTCAGCATGGGGAAACTCTTCAGAAAAACCTCTTACAAAACTGTCAAAGACACATTCAGAAAGAAAGAAAGAAAGAACGAAAAAAGTAGAGGAGAAAAACCACAAACAAACCTGGCAGCAGCAAACATGCACACCTGCACCTCCACACTCACTCCCAACAATCACAGCGGCAGACAGCAAATGTCGATAGTCAATAGTCGATAGATAGATAGATAGATAGATAGATAGATGAGTGAGTCAGTGACAGTGCAGAATCAAATGTCTGGTTGTTACAATAAAAGACATCCTCTTCTATATAGATCGGAGAAAACCAGTGGCCGCGAATCAAGCAAAGGAATCCCGAGTGGCAGGCGATACCTCTACCACTGTAGAGATAGAGATAGATAGATGAGTGAGTGACAGTGCAGACACAAATGTCTGGTTGTTACAATAATAGCCATCCTCTTCTATATAGATCGGGGAAAACCATTATTTCCAAGAAGGGTTCAACACAGGCACCTTCTCCGTTAAAGCCACGCAGTCGCCACCAGGGGGCCCCAGGCCTCGGTGTTTCAGGAAGGTGAACGCAGCACGCCAACCCGGAGGTCTCGCCACTTCGTCTCCAAGCCTCCCAAGAAGAACGTAAACGGCCCTGATCGCAGACACAGGCCCTCACCCAGGGAGACCACCGCTTTGCCGCCGCTGCCCCAGCCATGGGGCCCAGGTCCCACCGAGACTTGAACTCGGATCGCTGGATTCAAAGTCCAGAGTGCTAACCATTACACCATGGAACCAAGCTTGATGCTCACACTCACGCCAAAGGTTTCTTCTCTACGCACACGTCTCGCTCTGTCGCACGGCCAGGTCCCGAGTGAGCCAAGTTGCGCCCAGAGTGCTGTCTGTGGTGGGTCACTTGCGGCGGGCCTTCCTGGTGACAATGAGATATGCAGTTGCATCTAGGTGTGGTGTCCTGTCCTCTTGGCTTCCTTTGGCAAATATCCAGCCTGGCAAGTGTTGTCTTCCTGAGGAAAGGCAAGCAATGCAATCAAGGAATTCCTGGAACTCTGAGAGATGTTTTTGCTGTTGACGACGTGTCACTTTAGAACAGGACAACATGCATCTCTACTTGACTTGGCACAATCTGTGAGGGTTGGGCCAACACAACCTACGCAATGTGTCCACACATTTGCTCGTGTCTTGAAATACTTGGAATGACCTGTGACCCCATGCCATGCAGAAGTCCACAGCTATGCGTGTCAGCATGCACTGCTCCTCATCCCCAATGTGCCACTTGTAAGAACTGTGTAAAAAGCGACATAGAACGTGATCAGCAAAGAAACACAATTCTCCTGAGAACGGATTTTCTAGGTATCGTCTCACCTGAATGGCAACAGGCTGCTAAAACTATTATCACACGCACATTGCATGTTAAAGTATGTCAGTAAGGGAGTAATTAAAAGGGCAAATGTGTGAAGTGCAAGGAGTGGCCTTTAGTCGCAAGGTAAAAAAGTAGACAGACAAACTAAAAAATGACTTGATACAAATCATTTATTTAGTGCAGACAGACCGTGACCAGACACAATAAACTATTCGCACTCAATATAAATTCACAGCAAAATAGGTTCAGTTCACAATATCCTATAACAAGCTCTATTCAACGAATCGGTTAAACGTTACAAAGGGCATTACACTTGTTGAAAAACAATAGCACACGGATCGAACATGCTATCCTCGCTGTTTTATTCGATTTGATTAGACGACTGAAATGTTTTGTGTGCGGACTGAAAGCACACCTTAGCCGAGCACGATCACAATCTATATCCACAGTTAATTTAAGCAGTATCATATTGTAACCGTTTCAGTTTGTTATCAACCCTTCCGGATCCAAAACCAGGAGTCAGACACCCTTTTCGGTATACACGCTGTTGACTTCTCACAAGCCCCATCCGCCTTCACAAAGGCAGTGCTAGCAGTGGAAAGAAGGAAGAACTGCAGGAGAAACGCCTGGGGCTATTTAGAGCCCGATTACTCATGTAGCGTTATGTTGGGAACAGAGTCCCTGATAAGAGCATTTGGGCTCTGAGCTGAAGCACTGATCTAAAGAAGACCTCTCCCCCCCCAAAGTTATCAGATTTCCTTAGCTCATCAGCTTGGAACTGGTTTGCATCAAAGTGACAGTTTTGGGGAGGATGGCACCAAGAAGAGGCCAAATAGTTTGGAATTCTGCTATGAGATGTCTGGAGAAAGGGGCCTGTAGGTGATAAAAACTCTTTGAAGTGGACGAGAGCCGAAATCCCGACATAGAGCTACGAACCCGGGCCAACCGGCATTTCCAAAAGATGGCATGGATTGACATCAGTCATAAATCAAGCCCCCCTCCAATAGGACACTGGGGACTGAAACCGAAATCCAATCTCAAGAACTCAGGAACCAATCACCTATTGATCTGACAGACTATAAGGAACAGCGGACGGTCTTTCTCTCTCTCTCTCTCACCTGAACCAGTAACTCGCTGCCACAGCTCAACCTGTAGCTCTGTTGCCAGAACCGGAACCAGAAACCAACCAAGTCGTTGCCGGCAACAGAAGAGTTAAACTGGGAGAAGGAGATTGAGCCGTACGAAGAATTCTTTTAAAGGACTTTATTAAACAAAGAACTTTACAGACTGCGCTGCCCGCCTGTGCCCACCTGATCAGTGGAGTGAATACAGCTGGACAATTGACTAAGTCGACTGTATACGAAAGTGTCAGTCATTTAAATAGCTATTTGAGTCTTAAGAAACTTGACCCTTGGAACAAACAGGGCCCTGCTTTCCTCAAAGAAGATTTTGTGCACAACCTTGGAGCCTTCAAACCAGTGGAAAATCTGTTTGGAAACGACACTACTTTCGAGAAACCCCAATTTCCAGGTGCATCGACTGAGTGGAAGTTCTTGGACAAAGCCGAACCGGACTGCCTTTGTTCCAAACCACACGGACCTCGTGCCGTGTGCTGTTATCTGAGCCCGAAGCCAGAGAGGCCTCTCTGCGACGAAGTTCAGATAAGTTTAACAGTTTGGAGTTCATGATTCATGACATTTGAGAAATCAATTAGAAATGTTAATCTGTGATTCATAACTCTAGAATGTGTAATATCATTTAGTTTTCTTAAATATAAATGTGTGTTGCATTAAACTGTTTTGTTGATAATTTTAGAAATAAAATCTGTCAACGTCGAGAAATATCTTCTCATTCCTGTTTAACTGTTTAGTCTGAAATTGACACAAGTTAATAGACATTAGATTATTGGTGGCCCTGCCTATCCTAAATCATTGAATAATAATCAGTTAAGGGAAAGTGTGGTAACAAGTAATGATAGGATCTTTCTCGGCACCTAAACGTAAATGAGACTGATATATATATAACGAGAAGTTACCTGACATAAATACTAACCTGCGTAGTTATTTAATGTCTGACTAATAATACTAACGAGAGACTCACCTTCGTCTTACTAACCGGTATTGTAGTCAATGTGTTTATAACCTTTTTTGTTAATCGATTTGTGTTATCATATGAAATCCCATGGTCTTTGATTTGGTCACGGAAGTGATTTGTTGATCTAGAGTTGAATTTTAATTAGTTCTTCCCTTTTGTATAATTAGTGTAGTGCTACATTTAGTCTTTGTTTTGAATAAATTTGACAATTTATATCTTTGGAATTGGTGTCTGCGTCCAATTATTACAGAAATTGAGTTCTACAAGATTCCAGGATTCGTGATATGGTGACACTATAAATTCACTTCTTTACTTGAAATTTATAAGTGTACCTTACGCTACAATGTTTAACTTGTGAAAATGAGCCTCATTTTAACTGGGCTGAGGAATGTGTGGCTGCTGTTGCAGACTTGCTGGAGTCAGAGGAGGTCCTTCGGGATCAGGGTTGAAAACCACTGCAGGCTATCATAGAAAAAGCTTAATTTCGAAGGATGTTCTGCAGGGTATGATTAAGTCACTTTGAGTGGCTAACTTACGGATAGTGTCATGTTTGGACAGCAGAACTTGTTAACTTGCAAACTGCATCAAAATGGTCTGAAGCTTTCACTTTGAAACAGTTCAAATACTTATTATGGGGCCAAGCAACACATTTGCTGGAAGCCTTTTGTTATTGTTTAGATTTTATTTTCTATTCCTCCAAAACGCATCTTCTCTGAAAATAATGATGCATAGGATGTGTGACCTGCTGTATAAAGTTGTGTTCAGGGTTGTTCAAGAAAAGTGCATTGTTTATATCGTTTGGCCATGTTGGATTGGTCAGAAATAATTTGTGTGCAGTGTAATATATTTTTGTTAAGTAACGGTGTACAAGCAAACTCTCAGTTGAAAATAATTCCTTCTGAAGTTTTTTATTTTATTATTATTTTACTTTTATGGTTGAGTTTTAAGGAGACACTTCTTAGTAGATTTGTGTTCAGTGCAGAACCTTGTAACTCCAATGTCATAAAAAACAAACAAATGAAAAACAATATAGGCAGTCACAGTAACTTGTCAGCTTAAACTGGCTTGGTCAAGCTGCCTCCCTTCTTGAGCTTAAGTTGCTTGTCTGGTATACTGGTTTTTCCAGTTTTTCCTCTATTGTTTCTGGGAGCAACACAGGTGCTTTTGAGTATTGCTCTACAGCCTGCGGGGGTGACTTCAGGATCTCTAGGTAGCACACTGTTTTAGGCAGGCTCCTTTGAGCATCTCCTGGGAGCACACTGACTCATCAAGGCTCAGGAGCTGGACTCCGTTTTTTAGCAGAAGCACCGTCCTCAGATTTGCGAATGCGTTTCTTCCCAGGCACTTTAAAAACCCTGCTGTCCTGACCAGGATCCGTCCCCACTTCCATTCCCGTGTCCCACACACTGCTCAGTGTTGTCTTCACAGTCTCCATCTTTTCAGTCTGGTCACCAGCCCTCTCGCTGCTCACCCCCACTCCACTACCTGATGCCCCGTCCTGCTGCTGTATACTGCCATCCAGTCCAGTTAAACGGCTGTCATCCGTACTGTCTGATGCTCCACAAACATTAGCTGACACACCGCTAACACCTGGGACCTCCACAGTCGGCACGGTACCGCCGCGGTCGGAAGTCCTCTCAGCGCCCACACTCTCCTGTACCTGGACCTCCAGACCCTCACTCTCTTCAACAGCCTCCCCCGCAGCCCCTCTTCTCGCCTCCTCTGCCACTTCGGCTGCTCCGCTAGTAGGGCGGCCGGGCTGCTCACCACTCCCCGTCCTGGCCTGCTTGGGCTGACCCCCCCGTCGACTGGGACCAGCACCCTCATCCTGATCCTTCTCGGGGCAATGCCTAACAGTGTGGCCTTCATTACCGCAGTTGAAGCACTTCATAGAATCAGATGTGACAAAGACAACATAATCATTGCCATCAACCTTGAACTTAAGCACAATGTTCAGATCCCCATTTATGTCATTCAAAATCATGAATACCTGCCTTCTGAACGAAACAACATGTTTCAACTGCTGTGACTTACACCCCAGCGGTATACGTTTCAAACCCGACATTATCCACCCATGTCTCGCCAGTTCCCTCTCTAATAGGTCGTTTGACAGAAAACGAGGGACATTAGACAAAGTAACTCTCCTGGCCGGAGCTGCTAGTGGGGTGACATTGATCAAAACACCACCGATCACTATACCAGTCTCAACGATACGCGAGACCAACTCAATGCTGCTCAGAAACAGCACAACAGACCCGCTCATACGAGCTGCCGACTTTATATTTTCACAACCGACAACTTGCCCGATCGCCAGAACACACTCCTCCAGGGGCAAAAACTCATCAGAGGTCACTTTAACGCCATGCCGACGTGTTAAAGTCTCGAATAAAAAACTCTGATTCCCCCCCTCCCCGACCCAGCCCCAGACATCCCGATCACTTCGCTGACTGCAGGAGTCAGCTCAGCATGGGGAAACTCTTCAGAAAAACCTCTTACAAAACTGTCAAAGACACATTCAGAAAGAAAGAAAGAAAGAACGAAAAAAGTAGAGGAGAAAAACCACAAACAAACCTGGCAGCAGCAAACATGCACACCTGCACCTCCACACTCACTCCCAACAATCACAGCGGCAGACAGCAAATGTCGATAGTCAATAGTCGATAGATAGATAGATAGATGAGTGAGTGAGTGACAGTGCAGAATCAAATGTCTGGTTGTTACAATAAAAGACATCCTCATCTATAAAGATCGGAGAAAACCAGTGGCCGCGAATCAAGCAAAGGAATCCCGAGTGGCAGGCGAGACCTCTACCACTGTAGAGATAGAGATAGATAGATGAGTGAGTGACAGTGCAGACACAAATGTCTGGTTGTTACAATAATAGCCATCCTCTTCTATATAGATCGGGGAAAACCATTATTTCCAAGAAGGGTTCAACACAGGCACCTTCTCCGTTAAAGCCACGCAGTCGCCACCAGGGGGCCCCAGGACTCGGTGTTTCAGGAAGGTGAACGCAGCACGCCAACCCGGAGGTCTCGCCACTTCGTCTCCAAGCCTCCCAAGAAGAACGTAAACGGCCCTGATCGCAGACACAGGCCCTCACCCAGGGAGACCACCGCTTTGCCGCCGCTGCCCCAGCCATGGGGCCCAGGTCCCACCGAGACTTGAACTCGGATCGCTGGATTCAAAGTCCAGAGTGCTAACCATTACACCATGGAACCAAGCTTGATGCTCACACTCACGCCAAAGGTTTCTTCTCTACGCACACGTCTCGCTCTGTCGCACGGCCAGGTCCCGAGTGAGCCAAGTTGCGCCCAGAGTGCTGTCTGTGGTGGGTCACTTGCGGCGGGCCTTCCTGGTGACAATGAGATATGCAGTTGCATCTAGGTGTGGTGTCCTGTCCTCTTGGCTTCCTTTGGCAAATATCCAGCCTGGCAAGTGTTGTCTTCCTGAGGAAAGGCAAGCAATGCAATCAAGGAATTCCTGGAACTCTGAGAGATGTTTTTGCTGTTGACGACGTGTCACTTTAGAACAGGACAACATGCATCTCTACTTGACTTGGCACAATCTGTGAGGGTTGGGCCAACACAACCTACGCAATGTGTCCACACATTTGCTCGTGTCTTGAAATACTTGGAATGACCTGTGACCCCATGCCATGCAGAAGTCCACAGCTATGCGTGTCAGCATGCACTGCTCCTCATCCCCAATGTGCCACTTGTAAGAACTGTGTAAAAAGCGACATAGAACGTGATCAGCAAAGAAACACAATTCTCCTGAGAACGGATTTTCTAGGTATCGTCTCACCTGAATGGCAACAGGCTGCTAAAACTATTATCACACGCACATTGCATGTTAAAGTATGTCAGTAAGGGAGTAATTAAAAGGGCAAATGTGTGAAGTGCAAGGAGTGGCCTTTAGTCGCAAGGTAAAAAAGTAGACAGACAAACTAAAAAATGACTTGATACAAATCATTTATTTAGTGCAGACAGACCGCGACCAGACACAATAAACTATTCGCACTCAATATAAATTCACAGCAAAATAGGTTCAGTTCACAATATCCTATAACAAGCTCTATTCAACGAATCGGTTAAACGTTACAAAGGGCATTACACTTGTTGAAAAACAATAGCACACGGATCGAACATGCTATCCTCGCTGTTTTATTCGATTTGATTAGACGACTGAAATGTTTTGTGTGCGGACTGAAAGCACACCTTAGCCGAGCACGATCACAATCTATATCCACAGTTAATTTAAGCAGTATCATATTGTAACCGTTTCAGTTTGTTATCAACCCTTCCGGATCCAAAACCAGGAGTCAGACACCCTTTTCGGTAGACACGCTGTTGACTTCTCACAAGCCCCATCCGCCTTCACAAAGGCAGTGCTAGCAGTGGAAAGAAGGAAGAACTGCAGGAGAAACGCCTGGGGCTATTTAGAGCCCGATTACTCATGTAGCGTTATGTTGGGAACAGAGTCCCTGATAAGAGCATTTGGGCTCTGAGCTGAAGCACTGATCTAAAGAAGACCTCTCCCCCCCCAAAGTTATCAGATTTCCTTAGCTCATCAGCTTGGAACTGGTTTGCATCAAAGTGACAGTTTTGGGGAGGATGGCACCAAGAAGAGGCCAAATAGTTTGGAATTCTGCTATGAGATGTCTGGAGAAAGGGGCCTGTAGGTGATAAAAACTCTTTGAAGTGGACGAGAGCCGAAATCCCGACATAGAGCTACGAACCCGGGCCAACCGGCATTTCCAAAAGATGGCATGGATTGACATCAGTCATAAATCAAGCCCCCCTCCAATAGGACACTGGGGGCTGAAACCGAAATCCAATCTCAAGAACTCAGGAACCAATCACCTATTGATCTGACAGACTATAAGGAACAGCGGACGGTCTTTCTCTCTCTCTCTCTCACCTGAACCAGTAACTCGCTGCCACAGCTCAACCTGTAGCTCTGTTGCCAGAACCGGAACCAGAAACCAACCAAGTCTTTGCCGGCAACAGAAGAGTTAAACTGGGAGAAGGAGATTGAGCCGTACGAAGAATTCTTTTAAAGGACTTTATTAAATAAAGAACTTTACAGACTGCGCTGCCCGCCTGTGCCCACCTGATCAGTGGAGTGAATACAGCTGGACAATTGACTAAGTCGACTGTATACGAAAGTGTCAGTCATTTAAATAGCTATTTGAGTCTTAAGAAACTTGACCCTTGGAACAAACAGGGCCCTGCTTTCCTCAAAGAAGATTTTGTGCACAATCTTGGAGCCTTCAAACCAGTGGAAAATCTGTTTGGAAACGACACTACTTTCGAGAAACCCCAATTTCCAGGTGCATCGACTGAGTGGAAGTTCTTGGACAAAGCCGAACCGGACTGCCTTTGTTCCAAACCACACGGACCTCGTGCCGTGTGCTGTTATCTGAGCCCGAAGCCAGAGAGGCCTCTCTGTGACGAAGTTCAGATAAGTTTAACAGTTTGGAGTTCATGATTCATGACATTTGAGAAATCAATTAGAAATGTTAATCTGTGATTCATAACTCTAGAATGTGTAATATCATTTAGTTTTCTTAAATATAAATGTGTGTTGCATTAAACTGTTTTGTTGATAATTTTAGAAATAAAATCTGTCAACGTCGAGAAATATCTTCTCATTCCTGTTTAACTGTTTAGTCTGAAATTGACACAAGTTAATAGACATTAGATTATTGGTGGCCCTGCCTATCCTAAATCATTGAATAATAATCAGTTAAGGGAAAGTGTGGTAACAAGTAATGATAGGATCTTTCTCGGCACCTAAACGTAAATGAGACTGATATATATATAACGAGAAGTTACCTGACATAAATTCTAACCTGCGTAGTTATTTAATGTCTGACTAATAATACTAACGAGAGACTCACCTTCGTCTTACTAACCGGTATTGTAGTCAATGTGTTTATAACCTTTTTTGTTAATCGATTTGTGTTATCATATGAAATCCCATGGTCTTTGATTTGGTCACGGAAGTGATTTGTTGATCTAGAGTTGAATTTTAATTAGTTCTTCCCTTTTGTATAATTAGTGTAGTGCTACATTTAGTCTTTGTTTTGAATAAATTTGACAATTTATATCTTTGGAATTGGTGTCTGCGTCCAATTATTACAGAAATTGAGTTCTACAAGATTCCAGGATTCGTGATAAGGTGACACTATAAATTCACTTCTTTACTTGAAATTTATAAGTGTACCTTACGCTACAATGTTTAACTTGTGAAAATGAGCCTCATTTTAACTGGGCTGAGGAATGTGTGGCTGCTGTTGCAGACTTGCTGGAGTCAGAGGAGGCCCTTCGGGATCAGGGTTGAAAACCACTGCAGGCTATCATAGAAAAAGCTTAATTTCGAAGGATGTTCTTCAGGGTATGATTAAGTCACTTTGAGTGGCTAACTTACGGATAGTGTCATGTTTGGACAGCAGAACTTGTTAACTTGCAAACCGCATCAAAATGGTCTGAAGCTTTCACTTTGAAACAGTTCAAATACTTATTATGGGGCCAAGCAACACATTTGCTGGAAGCCTTTTGTTATTGTTTAGATTTTATTTTCTATTCCTCCAAAACGCATCTTCTCTGAAAATAATGATGCATAGGATGTGTGACCTGCTGTATAAAGTTGTGTTCAGGGTTGTTCAAGAAAAGTGCATTGTTTATATCGTTTGGCCATGTTGGATTGGTCAGAAATAATTTGTGTGCAGTGTAATATATTTTTGTTAAGTAACAGTGTACAAGCAAACTCTCAGTTGAAAATAATTCCTTCTGAAGTTTTTTATTTTATTATTATTTTACTTTTATGGTTGAGTTTTAAGGAGACACTTCTTAGTAGATTTGTGTTCAGTGCAGAACCTTGTAACTCCAATGTCATAAAAAACAAACAAATGAAAAACAATATAGGCAGTCACAGTAACTTGTCAGCTTAAACTGGCTTGGTCAAGCTGCCTCCCTTCTTGAGCTTAAGTTGCTTGACTGGTATACTGGTTTTTCCAGTTTTTCCTCTTTTGTTTCTGGGAGCAACACAGGTGCTTTTGAGTTGCGGGGGTGACTTCAGGATCTCTAGGTAGCACACTGTTTTAGGCAGGCTCCTTTGAGCATCTCCTGGGAGCACACTGACTCATCAAGGCTCAGGAGCTGGACTCCGTTTTTTAGCAGAAGCACCGTCCTCAGATTTGCGAATGCGTTTCTTCCCAGGCACTTTAAAAACCCTGCTGTCCTGACCAGGATCCGTCCCCACTTCCATTCCCGTGTCCCACACACTGCTCAGTGTTGTCTTCACAGTCTCCATCTTTTCAGTCTGGTCACCAGCCCTCTCGCTGCTCACCCCCACTCCACTACCTGATGCCCCGTCCTGCTGCTGTATACTGCCATCCAGTCCAGTTAAACGGCTGTCATCCGTACTGTCTGATGCTCCACAAACATTAGCTGACACACCGCTAACACCTGGGACCTCCACAGTCGGCACGGTACCGCCGCGGTCGGAAGTCCTCTCAGCGCCCACACTCTCCTGTACCTGGACCTCCAGACCCTCACTCTCTTCAACAGCCTCCCCCGCAGCCCCTCTTCTCGCCTCCTCTGCCACTTCGGCTGCTCCGCTAGTAGGGCGGCCGGGCTGCTCACCACTCCCCGACCTGGCCTGCTTGGGCTGACCCCCCCGTCGACTGGGACCAGCACCCTCATCCTGATCCTTCTCGGGGCAATGCCTAACAGTGTGGCCTTCATTACCGCAGTTGAAGCACTTCATAGAATCAGATGTGACAAAGACAACATAATCATTGCCATCAACCTTGAACTTAAGCACAATGTTCAGATCCCCATTTATGTCATTCAAAATCATGAATACCTGACTTCTGAACGAAACAACATGTTTCAACTGCTGTGACTTACACCCCAGCGGTATACGTTTCAAACCCGACATTATCCACCCATGTCTCGCCAGTTCCCTCTCTAATAGGTCGTTTGACAGAAAACGAGGGACATTAGACAAAGTAACTCTCCTGGCCGGAGCTGCTAGTGGGGTGACATTGATCAAAACACCACCGATCACTATACCAGTCTCAACGATACGCGAGACCAACTCAATGCTGCTCAGAAACAGCACAACAGACCCGCTCATACGAGCTGCCGACTTTATATTTTCACAACCGACAACTTGCCCGATCGCCAGAACACACTCCTCCAGGGGCAAAAACTCATCAGAGGTCACTTTAACGCCATGCCGACGTGTTAAAGTCTCGAATAAAAAACTCTGATTCCCCCCCTCCCCGACCCAGCCCCAGACAACCCGATCACTTCGCTGACTGCAGGAGTCAGCTCAGCATGGGGAAACTCTTCAGAAAAACCTCTTACAAAACTGTCAAAGACACATTCAGAAAGAAAGAAAGAAAGAACGAAAAAAGTAGAGGAGAAAAACCACAAACAAACCTGGCAGCAGCAAACATGCACACCTGCACCTCCACACTCACTCCCAACAATCACAGCGGCAGACAGCAAATGTCGATAGTCAATAGTCGATAGATAGATAGATAGATAGATAGATAGATGAGTGAGTCAGTGACAGTGCAGAATCAAATGTCTGGTTGTTACAATAAAAGACATCCTCTTCTATATAGATCGGAGAAAACCAGTGGCCGCGAATCAAGCAAAGGAATCCCGAGTGGCAGGCGAGACCTCTACCACTGTAGAGATAGAGATAGATAGATGAGTGAGTGACAGTGCAGACACAAATGTCTGGTTGTTACAATAATAGCCATCCTCTTCTATATAGATCGGGGAAAACCATTATTTCCAAGAAGGGTTCAACACAGGCACCTTCTCCGTTAAAGCCGCGCAGTCGCCACCAGGGGGCCCCAGGCCTCGGTGTTTCAGGAAGGTGAACGCAGCACGCCAACCCGGAGGTCTCGCCACTTCGTCTCCAAGCCTCCCAAGAAGAACGTAAACGGCCCTGATAACAGACACAGGCCCTCACCCAGGGAGACCACCGCTTTGCCGCCGCTGCCCCAGCCATGGGGCCCAGGTCCCACCGAGACTTGAACTCGGATCGCTGGATTCAAAGTCCAGAGTGCTAACCATTACACCATGGAACCAAGCTTGATGCTCACACTCACGCCAAAGGTTTCTTCTCTACGCACACGTCTCGCTCTGTCGCACGGCCAGGTCCCGAGTGAGCCAAGTTGCGCCCAGAGTGCTGTCTGTGGTGGGTCACTTGCGGCGGGCCTTCCTGGTGACAATGAGATATGCAGTTGCATCTAGGTGTGGTGTCCTGTCCTCTTGGCTTCCTTTGGCAAATATCCAGCCTGGCAAGTGTTGTCTTCCTGAGGAAAGGCAAGCAATGCAATCAAGGAATTCCTGGAACTCTGAGAGATGTTTTTGCTGTTGACGACGTGTCACTTTAGAACAGGACAACATGCATCTCTACTTGACTTGGCACAATCTGTGAGGGTTGGGCCAACACAACCTACGCAATGTGTCCACACATTTGCTCGTGTCTTGAAATACTTGGAATGACCTGTGACCCCATGCCATGCAGAAGTCCACAGCTATGCGGGTCAGCATGCACTGCTCCTCATCCCCAATGTGCCACTTGTAAGAACTGTGTAAAAAGCGACATAGAACGTGATCAGCAAAGAAACACAATTCTCCTGAGAACGGATTTTCTAGGTATCGTCTCACCTGAATGGCAACAGGCTGCTAAAACTATTATCACACGCACATTGCATGTTAAAGTATGTCAGTAAGGGAGTAATTAAAAGGGCAAATGTGTGAAGTGCAAGGAGTGGCCTTTAGTCGCAAGGTAAAAAAGTAGACAGACAAACTAAAAAATGACTTGATACAAATCATTTATTTAGTGCAGACAGACCGCGACCAGACACAATAAACTATTCGCACTCAATATAAATTCACAGCAAAATAGGTTCAGTTCACAATATCCTATAACAAGCTCTATTCAACGAATCGGTTAAACGTTACAAAGGGCATTACACTTGTTGAAAAACAATAGCACACGGATCGAACATGCTATCCTCGCTGTTTTATTCGATTTGATTAGACGACTGAAATGTTTTGTGTGCGGACTGAAAGCACACCTTAGCCGAGCACGATCACAATCTATATCCACAGTTAATTTAAGCAGTATCATATTGTAACCGTTTCAGTTTGTTATCAACCCTTCCGGATCCAAAACCAGGAGTCAGACACCCTTTTCGGTAGACACGCTGTTGACTTCTCACAAGCCCCATCCGCCTTCACAAAGGCAGTGCTAGCAGTGGAAAGAAGGAAGAACTGCAGGAGAAACGCCTGGGGCTATTTAGAGCCCGATTACTCATGTAGCGTTATGTTGGGAACAGAGTCCCTGATAAGAGCATTTGGGCTCTGAGCTGAAGCACTGATCTAAAGAAGACCTCTCCCCCCCCAAAGTTATCAGATTTCCTTAGCTCATCAGCTTGGAACTGGTTTGCATCAAAGTGACAGTTTTGGGGAGGATGGCACCAAGAAGAGGCCAAATAGTTTGGAATTCTGCTATGAGATGTCTGGAGAAAGGGGCCTGTAGGTGATAAAAACTCTTTGAAGTGGACGAGAGCCGAAATCCCGACATAGAGCTACGAACCCGGGCCAACCGGCATTTCCAAAAGATGGCATGGATTGACATCAGTCATAAATCAAGCCCCCCTCCAATAGGACACTGGGGGCTGAAACCGAAATCCAATCTCAAGAACTCAGGAACCAATCACCTATTGATCTGACAGACTATAAGGAACAGCGGACGGTCTTTCTCTCTCTCTCTCTCACCTGAACCAGTAACTCGCTGCCACAGCTCAACCTGTAGCTCTGTTGCCAGAACCGGAACCAGAAACCAACCAAGTCTTTGCCGGCAACAGAAGAGTTAAACTGGGAGAAGGAGATTGAGCCGTACGAAGAATTCTTTTAAAGGACTTTATTAAATAAAGAACTTTACAGACTGCGCTGCCCGCCTGTGCCCACCTGATCAGTGGAGTGAATACAGCTGGACAATTGACTAAGTCGACTGTATACGAAAGTGTCAGTCATTTAAATAGCTATTTGAGTCTTAAGAAACTTGACCCTTGGAACAAACAGGGC
The DNA here is from genome assembly GCF_036373705.1 of Amia ocellicauda. NCBI lineage: Eukaryota > Metazoa > Chordata > Actinopteri > Amiiformes > Amiidae > Amia > Amia ocellicauda. Next base: position 12,316 of record NW_027102737.1, on the reverse strand, counting down.
CCTGCTTTCCTCAAAGAAGATTTTGTGCACAACCTTGGAGCCTTCAAACCAGTGGAAAATCTGTTTGGAAACGACACTACTTTCGAGAAACCCCAATTTCCAGGTGCATCGACTGAGTGGAAGTTCTTGGACAAAGCCGAACCGGACTGCCTTTGTTCCAAACCACACGGACCTCGTGCCGTGTGCTGTTATCTGAGCCCGAAGCCAGAGAGGCCTCTCTGCGACGAAGTTCAGATAAGTTTAACAGTTTGGAGTTCATGATTCATGACATTTGAGAAATCAATTAGAAATGTTAATCTGTGATTCATAACTCTAGAATGTGTAATATCATTTAGTTTTCTTAAATATAAATGTGTGTTGCATTAAACTGTTTTGTTGATAATTTTAGAAATAAAATCTGTCAACGTCGAGAAATATCTTCTCATTCCTGTTTAACTGTTTAGTCTGAAATTGACACAAGTTAATAGACATTAGATTATTGGTGGCCCTGCCTATCCTAAATCATTGAATAATAATCAGTTAAGGGAAAGTGTGGTAACAAGTAATGATAGGATCTTTCTCGGCACCTAAACGTAAATGAGACTGATATATATATAACGAGAAGTTACCTGACATAAATACTAACCTGCGTAGTTATTTAATGTCTGACTAATAATACTAACGAGAGACTCACCTTCGTCTTACTAACCGGTATTGTAGTCAATGTGTTTATAACCTTTTTTGTTAATCGATTTGTGTTATCATATGAAATCCCATGGTCTTTGATTTGGTCACGGAAGTGATTTGTTGATCTAGAGTTGAATTTTAATTAGTTCTTCCCTTTTGTATAATTAGTGTAGTGCTACATTTAGTCTTTGTTTTGAATAAATTTGACAATTTATATCTTTGGAATTGGTGTCTGCGTCCAATTATTACAGAAATTGAGTTCTACAAGATTCCAGGATTCGTGATATGGTGACACTATAAATTCACTTCTTTACTTGAAATTTATAAGTGTACCTTACGCTACAATGTTTAACTTGTGAAAATGAGCCTCATTTTAACTGGGCTGAGGAATGTGTGGCTGCTGTTGCAGACTTGCTGGAGTCAGAGGAGGCCCTTCGGGATCAGGGTTGAAAACCACTGCAGGCTATCATAGAAAAAGCTTAATTTCGAAGGATGTTCTGCAGGGTATGATTAAGTCACTTTGAGTGGCTAACTTACGGATAGTGTCATGTTTGGACAGCAGAACTTGTTAACTTGCAAACCGCATCAAAATGGTCTGAAGCTTTCACTTTGAAACAGTTCAAATACTTATTATGGGGCCAAGCAACACATTTGCTGGAAGCCTTTTGTTATTGTTTAGATTTTATTTTCTATTCCTCCAAAACGCATCTTCTCTGAAAATAATGATGCATAGGATGTGTGACCTGCTGTATAAAGTTGTGTTCAGGGTTGTTCAAGAAAAGTGCATTGTTTATATCGTTTGGCCATGTTGGATTGGTCAGAAATAATTTGTGTGCAGTGTAATATATTTTTGTTAAGTAACAGTGTACAAGCAAACTCTCAGTTGAAAATAATTCCTTCTGAAGTTTTTTATTTTATTATTATTTTACTTTTATGGTTGAGTTTTAAGGAGACACTTCTTAGTAGATTTGTGTTCAGTGCAGAACCTTGTAACTCCAATGTCATAAAAAACAAACAAATGAAAAACAATATAGGCAGTCACAGTAACTTGTCAGCTTAAACTGGCTTGGTCAAGCTGCCTCCCTTCTTGAGCTTAAGTTGCTTGACTGGTATACTGGTTTTTCCAGTTTTTCCTCTTTTGTTTCTGGGAGCAACACAGGTGCTTTTGAGTTGCGGGGGTGACTTCAGGATCTCTAGGTAGCACACTGTTTTAGGCAGGCTCCTTTGAGCATCTCCTGGGAGCACACTGACTCATCAAGGCTCAGGAGCTGGACTCCGTTTTTTAGCAGAAGCACCGTCCTCAGATTTGCGAATGCGTTTCTTCCCAGGCACTTTAAAAACCCTGCTGTCCTGACCAGGATCCGTCCCCACTTCCATTCCCGTGTCCCACACACTGCTCAGTGTTGTCTTCACAGTCTCCATCTTTTCAGTCTGGTCACCAGCCCTCTCGCTGCTCACCCCCACTCCACTACCTGATGCCCCGTCCTGCTGCTGTATACTGCCATCCAGTCCAGTTAAACGGCTGTCATCCGTACTGTCTGATGCTCCACAAACATTAGCTGACACACCGCTAACACCTGGGACCTCCACAGTCGGCACGGTACCGCCGCGGTCGGAAGTCCTCTCAGCGCCCACACTCTCCTGTACCTTGACCTCCAGACCCTCACTCTCTTCAACAGCCTCCCCCGCAGCCCCTCTTCTCGCCTCCTCTGCCACTTCGGCTGCTCCGCTAGTAGGGCGGCCGGGCTGCTCACCACTCCCCGACCTGGCCTGCTTGGGCTGACCCCCCCGTCGACTGGGACCAGCACCCTCATCCTGATCCTTCTCGGGGCAATGCCTAACAGTGTGGCCTTCATTACCGCAGTTGAAGCACTTCATAGAATCAGATGTGACAAAGACAACATAATCATTGCCATCAACCTTGAACTTAAGCACAATGTTCAGATCCCCATTTATGTCATTCAAAATCATGAATACCTGCCTTCTGAACGAAACAACATGTTTCAACTGCTGTGACTTACACCCCAGCGGTATACGTTTCAAACCCGACATTATCCACCCATGTCTCGCCAGTTCCCTCTCTAATAGGTCGTTTGACAGAAAACGAGGGACATTAGACAAAGTAACTCTCCTGGCCGGAGCTGCTAGTGGGGTGACATTGATCAAAACACCACCGATCACTATACCAGTCTCAACGATACGCGAGACCAACTCAATGCTGCTCAGAAACAGCACAACAGACCCGCTCATACGAGCTGCCGACTTTATATTTTCACAACCGACAACTTGCCCGATCGCCAGAACACACTCCTCCACGGGCAAAAACTCATCAGAGGTCACTTTAACGCCATGCCGACGTGTTAAAGTCTCGAATAAAAAACTCTGATTCCCCCCCTCCCCGACCCAGCCCCAGACATCCCGATCGCTTCGCTGACTGCAGGAGTCAGCTCAGCATGGGGAAACTCTTCAGAAAAACCTCTTACAAAACTGTCAAAGACACATTCAGAAAGAAAGAAAGAAAGAACGAAAAAAGTAGAGGAGAAAAACCACAAACAAACCTGGCAGCAGCAAACATGCACACCTGCACCTCCACACTCACTCCCAACAATCACAGCGGCAGACAGCAAATGTCGATAGTCAATAGTCGATAGATAGATAGATAGATAGATAGATGAGTGAGTGAGTGACAGTGCAGAATCAAATGTCTGGTTGTTACAATAAAAGACATCCTCTTCTATATAGATCGGAGAAAACCAGTGGCCGCGAATCAAGCAAAGGAATCCCGAGTGGCAGGCGAGACCTCTACCACTGTAGAGATAGAGATAGATAGATGAGTGAGTGACAGTGCAGACACAAATGTCTGGTTGTTACAATAATAGCCATCCTCTTCTATATAGATCGGGGAAAACCATTATTTCCAAGAAGGGTTCAACACAGGCACCTTCTCCGTTAAAGCCACGCAGTCGCCACCAGGGGGCCCCAGGCCTCGGTGTTTCAGGAAGGTGAACGCAGCACGCCAACCCGGAGGTCTCGCCACTTCGTCTCCAAGCCTCCCAAGAAGAACGTAAACGGCCCTGATCGCAGACACAGGCCCTCACCCAGGGAGACCACCGCTTTGCCGCCGCTGCCCCAGCCATGGGGCCCAGGTCCCACCGAGACTTGAACTCGGATCGCTGGATTCAGAGTCCATAGTGCTAACCATTACACCATGGAACCAAGCTTGATGCTTGTGCTAAAGGTCTCTGCTCTACGCACACGTCTCGCTCTGTCGCACGGCCAGGTCCCGAGTGAGCCAAGTTGCGCCCAGAGTGCTGTCTGTGGTGGGTCACTTGCGGCGGGCCTTCCTGGTGACAATGAGATATGCAGTTGCATCTAGGTGTGGTGTCCTGTCCTCTTGGCTTCCTTTGGCAAATATCCAGCCTGGCAAGTGTTGTCTTCCTGAGGAAAGGCAAGCAATGCAATCAAGGAATTCCTGGAACTCTGAGAGATGTTTTTGCTGTTGACGACGTGTCACTTTAGAACAGGACAACATGCATCTCTACTTGACTTGGCACAATCTGTGAGGGTTGGGCCAACACAACCTACGCAATGTGTCCACACATTTGCTCGTGTCTTGAAATACTTGGAATGACCTGTGACCCCATGCCATGCAGAAGTCCACAGCTATGCGGGTCAGCATGCACTGCTCCTCATCCCCAATGTGCCACTTGTAAGAACTGTGTAAAAAGCGACATAGAACGTGATCAGCAAAGAAACACAATTCTCCTGAGAACGGATTTTCTAGGTATCGTCTCACCTGAATGGCAACAGGCTGCTAAAACTATTATCACACGCACATTGCATGTTAAAGTATGTCAGTAAGGGAGTAATTAAAAGGGCAAATGTGTGAAGTGCAAGGAGTGGCCTTTAGTCGCAAGGTAAAAAAGTAGACAGACAAACTAAAAAATGACTTGATACAAATCATTTATTTAGTGCAGACAGACCGCGACCAGACACAATAAACTATTCGCACTCAATATAAATTCACAGCAAAATAGGTTCAGTTCACAATATCCTATAACAAGCTCTATTCAACGAATCGGTTAAACGTTACAAAGGGCATTACACTTGTTGAAAAACAATAGCACACGGATCGAACATGCTATCCTCGCTGTTTTATTCGATTTGATTAGACGACTGAAATGTTTTGTGTGCGGACTGAAAGCACACCTTAGCCGAGCACGATCACAATCTATATCCACAGTTAATTTAAGCAGTATCATATTGTAACCGTTTCAGTTTGTTATCAACCCTTCCGGATCCAAAACCAGGAGTCAGACACCCTTTTCGGTAGACACGCTGTTGACTTCTCACAAGCCCCATCCGCCTTCACAAAGGCAGTGCTAGCAGTGGAAAGAAGGAAGAACTGCAGGAGAAACGCCTGGGGCTATTTAGAGCCCGATTACTCATGTAGCGTTATGTTGGGAACAGAGTCCCTGATAAGAGCATTTGGGCTCTGAGCTGAAGCACTGATCTAAAGAAGACCTCTCCCCCCCCAAAGTTATCAGATTTCCTTAGCTCATCAGCTTGGAACTGGTTTGCATCAAAGTGACAGTTTTGGGGAGGATGGCACCAAGAAGAGGCCAAATAGTTTGGAATTCTGCTATGAGATGTCTGGAGAAAGGGGCCTGTAGGTGATAAAAACTCTTTGAAGTGGACGAGAGCCGAAATCCCGACATAGAGCTACGAACCCGGGCCAACCGGCATTTCCAAAAGATGGCATGGATTGACATCAGTCATAAATCAAGCCCCCCTCCAATAGGACACTGGGGGCTGAAACCGAAATCCAATCTCAAGAACTCAGGAACCAATCACCTATTGATCTGACAGACTATAAGGAACAGCGGACGGTCTTTCTCTCTCTCTCTCTCACCTGAACCAGTAACTCGCTGCCACAGCTCAACCTGTAGCTCTGTTGCCAGAACCGGAACCAGAAACCAACCAAGTCTTTGCCGGCAACAGAAGAGTTAAACTGGGAGAAGGAGATTGAGCCGTACGAAGAATTCTTTTAAAGGACTTTATTAAATAAAGAACTTTACAGACTGCGCTGCCCGCCTGTGCCCACCTGATCAGTGGAGTGAATACAGCTGGACAATTGACTAAGTCGACTGTATACGAAAGTGTCAGTCATTTAAATAGCTATTTGAGTCTTAAGAAACTTGACCCTTGGAACAAACAGGGCCCTGCTTTCCTCAAAGAAGATTTTGTGCACAACCTTGGAGCCTTCAAACCAGTGGAAAATCTGTTTGGAAACGACACTACTTTCGAGAAACCCCAATTTCCAGGTGCATCGACTGAGTGGAAGTTCTTGGACAAAGCCGAACCGGACTGCCTTTGTTCCAAACCACACGGACCTCGTGCCGTGTGCTGTTATCTGAGCCCGAAGCCAGAGAGGCCTCTCTGCGACGAAGTTCAGATAAGTTTAACAGTTTGGAGTTCATGATTCATGACATTTGAGAAATCAATTAGAAATGTTAATCTGTGATTCATAACTCTAGAATGTGTAATATCATTTAGTTTTCTTAAATATTAATGTGTGTTGCATTAAACTGTTTTGTTGATAATTTTAGAAATAAAATCTGTCAACGTCGAGAAATATCTTCTCATTCCTGTTTAACTGTTTAGTCTGAAATTGACACAAGTTAATAGACATTAGATTATTGGTGGCCCTGCCTATCCTAAATCATTGAATAATAATCAGTTAAGGGAAAGTGTGGTAACAAGTAATGATAGGATCTTTCTCGGCACCTAAACGTAAATGAGACTGATATATATATAACGAGAAGTTACCTGACATAAATTCTAACCTGCGTAGTTATTTAATGTCTGACTAATAATACTAACGAGAGACTCACCTTCGTCTTACTAACCGGTATTGTAGTCAATGTGTTTATAACCTTTTTTGTTAATCGATTTGTGTTATCATATGAAATCCCATGGTCTTTGATTTGGTCACGGAAGTGATTTGTTGATCTAGAGTTGAATTTTAATTAGTTCTTCCCTTTTGTATAATTAGTGTAGTGCTACATTTAGTCTTTGTTTTGAATAAATTTGACAATTTATATCTTTGGAATTGGTGTGTGCGTCCAATTATTACAGAAATTGAGTTCTACAAGACTCCAGGATTCGTGATAAGGTGACACTATAAATTCACTTCTTTACTTGAAATTTATAAGTGTACCTTACGCTACAATGTTTAACTTGTGAAAATGAGCCTCATTTTAACTGGGCTGAGGAATGTGTGGCTGCTGTTGCAGACTTGCTGGAGTCAGAGGAGGCCCTTCGGGATCAGGGTTGAAAACCACGGCAGGCTATCATAGAAAAAGCTTAATTTCGAAGGATGTTCTTCAGGGTATGATTAAGTCACTTTGAGTGGCTAACTTACGGATAGTGTCATGTTTGGACAGCAGAACTTGTTAACTTGCAAACCACATCAAAATGGTCTGAAGCTTTCACTTTGAAACAGTTCAAATACTTATTATGGGGCCAAGCAACACATTTGCTGGAAGCCTTTTGTTATTGTTTAGATTTTATTTTCTATTCCTCCAAAACGCATCTTCTCTGAAAATAATGATGCATAGGATGTGTGACCTGCTGTATAAAGTTGTGTTCAGGGTTGTTCAAGAAAAGTGCATTGTTTATATCGTTTGGCCATGTTGGATTGGTCAGAAATAATTTGTGTGCAGTGTAATATATTTTTGTTAAGTAACAGTGTACAAGCAAACTCTCAGTTGAAAATAATTCCTTCTGAAGTTTTTTATTTTATTATTATTTTACTTTTATGGTTGAGTTTTAAGGAGACACTTCTTAGTAGATTTGTGTTCAGTGCAGAACCTTGTAACTCCAATGTCATAAAAAACAAACAAATGAAAAACAATATAGGCAGTCACAGTAACTTGTCAGCTTAAACTGGCTTGGTCAAGCTGCCTCCCTTCTTGAGCTTAAGTTGCTTGACTGGTATACTGGTTTCTCCAGTTTTTCCTCTTTTGTTTCTGGGAGCAACACAGGTGCTTTTGAGTATTGCTCTACAGCCTGCGGGGGTGACTTCAGGATCTCTAGGTAGCACACTGTTTTAGGCAGGCTCCTTTGAGCATCTCCTGGGAGCACACTGACTCATCAAGGCTCAGGAGCTGGACTCCGTTTTTTAGCAGAAGCACCGTCCTCAGATTTGCGAATGCGTTTCTTCCCAGGCACTTTAAAAACCCTGCTGTCCTGACCAGGATCCGTCCCCACTTCCATTCCCGTGTCCCACACATTGCTCAGTGTTGTCTTCACAGTCTCCATCTTTTCAGTCTGGTCACCAGCCCTCTCGCTGCTCACCCCCACTCCACTACCTGATGCCCCATCCTGCTGCTGTATACTGCCATCCAGTCCAGTTAAACGGCTGTCATCCGTACTGTCTGATGCTCCACAAACATTAGCTGACACACCGCTAACACCTGGGACCTCCACAGTCGGCACGGTACCGCCGCGGTCGGAAGTCCTCTCAGCGCCCACACTCTCCTGTACCTGGACCTTCAGACCCTCACTCTCTTCAACAGCCTCCCCCGCAGCCCCTCTTCTCGCCTCCTCTGCCACTTCGGCTGCTCCGCTAGTAGGGCGGCCGGGCTGCTCACCACTCCCCGACCTGGCCTGCTTGGGCTGACCCCCCCGTCGACTGGGACCAGCACCCTCATCCTGATCCTTCTCGGGGCAATGCCTAACAGTGTGGCCTTCATTACCGCAGTTGAAGCACTTCATAGAATCAGATGTGACAAAGACAACATAATCATTGCCATCAACCTTGAACTTAAGCACAATGTTCAGATCCCCATTTATGTCATTCAAAATCATGAATACCTGCCTTCTGAACGAAACAACATGTTTCAACTGCTGTGACTTACACCCCAGCGGTATACGTTTCAAACCCGACATTATCCACCCATGTCTCGCCAGTTCCCTCTCTAATAGGTCGTTTGACAGAAAACGAGTGACATTAGACAAAGTAACTCTCCTGGCCGGAGCTGCTAGTGGGGTGACATTGATCAAAACACCACCGATCACTATACCAGTCTCAACGATACGCGAGACCAACTCAATGCTGCTCAGAAACAGCACAACAGACCCGCTCATACGAGCTGCCGACTTTATATTTTCACAACCGACAACTTGCCCGATCACCAGAACACACTCCTCCAGGGGCAAAAACTCATCAGAGGTCACTTTAACGCCATGCCGACGTGTTAAAGTCTCGAATAAAAAACTCTGATTCCCCCCCTCCCCGACCCAGCCCCAGACATCCCGATCACTTGACTGCAGGAGTCAGCTCAGCATGGGGAAACTCTTCAGAAAAACCTCTTACAAAACTGTCAAAGACACATTCAGAAAGAAAGAAAGAAAGAACGAAAAAAGTAGAGGAGAAAAACCACAAACAAACCTGGCAGCAGCAAACATGCACACCTGCACCTCCACACTCACTCCCAACAATCACAGCGGCAGACAGCAAATGTCGATAGTCAATAGTCGATAGATAGATAGATAGATAGATAGATGAGTGAGTGAGTGACAGTGCAGAATCAAATGTCTGGTTGTTACAATAAAAGACATCCTCTTCTATATAGATCGGAGAAAACCAGTGGTATAGGTATCTAGGTATCTAGGTATCGTCTCACCTGAATGGCAACAGGCTTCTAAAACTATTATCACACGCACATTGCATGTTAATGTATGTCAGTAAGGGAGTAATTAAAAGGGCAAATGTGTGAAGTGCAAGGAGTGGCCTTTAGTCGCAAGGTAAAAAAGTAGACAGACAAACTAAAAAATGACTTGATACAAATCATTTATTTAGTGCAGACAGACCGCGACCAGACACAATAAACTATTCGCACTCAATATAAATTCACAGCAAAATAGGTTCAGTTCACAATATCCTATAACAAGCTCTATTCAACGAATCGGTTAAACGTTACAAAGGGCATTACACTTGTTGAAAAACAATAGCACACGGATCGAACATGCTATCCTCGCTGTTTTATTCGATTTGATTAGACGACTGAAATGTTTTGTGTGCGGACTGAAAGCACACCTTAGCCGAGCACGATCACAATCTATATCCACAGTTAATTTAAGCAGTATCATATTGTAACCGTTTCAGTTTGTTATCAACCCTTCCGGATCCAAAACCAGGAGTCAGACACCCTTTTCGGTAGACACGCTGTTGACTTCTCACAAGCCCCATCCGCCTTCACAAAGGCAGTGCTAGCAGTGGAAAGAAGGAAGAACTGCAGGAGAAACGCCTGGGGCTATTTAGAGCCCGATTACTCATGTAGCGTTATGTTGGGAACAGAGTCCCTGATAAGAGCATTTGGGCTCTGAGCTGAAGCACTGATCTAAAGAAGACCTCTCCCCCCCCAAAGTTATCAGATTTCCTTAGCTCATCAGCTTGGAACTGGTTTGCATCAAAGTGACAGTTTTGGGGAGGATGGCACCAAGAAGAGGCCAAATAGTTTGGAATTCTGCTATGAGATGTCTGGAGAAAGGGGCCTGTAGGTGATAAAAACTCTTTGAAGTGGACGAGAGCCGAAATCCCGACATAGAGCTACGAACCCGGGCCAACCGGCATTTCCAAAACATGGCATGGATTGACATCAGTCATAAATCAAGCCCCCCTCCAATAGGACACTGGGGGCTGAAACCGAAATCCAATCTCAAGAACTCAGGAACCAATCACCTATTGATCTGACAGACTATAAGGAACAGCGGACGGTCTTTCTCTCTCTCTCTCTCACCTGAACCAGTAACTCGCTGCCACAGCTCAACCTGTAGCTCTGTTGCCAGAACCGGAACCAGAAACCAACCAAGTCTTTGCCGGCAACAGAAGAGTTAAACTGGGAGAAGGAGATTGAGCCGTAAGAAGAATTCTTTTAAAGGACTTTATTAAATAAAGAACTTTACAGACTGCGCTGCCCGCCTGTGCCCACCTGATCAGTGGAGTGAATACAGCTGGACAATTGACTAAGTCGACTGTATACGAAAGTGTCAGTCATTTAAATAGCTATTTGAGTCTTAAGAAACTTGACCCTTGGAACAAACAGGGCCCTGCTTTCCTCAAAGAAGATTTTGTGCACAACCTTGGAGCCTTCAAACCAGTGGAAAATCTGTTTGGAAACGACACTACTTTCGAGAAACCCCAATTTCCAGGTGCATCGACTGAGTGGAAGTTCTTGGACAAAGCCGAACCGGACTGCCTTTGTTCCAAACCACACGGACCTCGTGCCGTGTGCTGTTATCTGAGCCCGAAGCCAGAGAGGCCTCTCTGCGACGAAGTTCAGATAAGTTTAACAGTTTGGAGTTCATGATTCATGACATTTGAGAAATCAATTAGAAATGTTAATCTGTGATTCATAACTCTAGAATGTGTAATATCATTTAGTTTTCTTAAATATAAATGTGTGTTGCATTAAACTGTTTTGTTGATAATTTTAGAAATAAAATCTGTCAACGTCGAGAAATATCTTCTCATTCCTGTTTAAATGTTTAGTCTGAAATTGACACAAGTTAATAGACATTAGATTATTGGTGGCCCTGCCTATCCTAAATCATTGAATAATAATCAGTTAAGGGAAAGTGTGGTAACAAGTAATGATAGGATCTTTCTCGGCACCTAAACGTAAATGAGACTGATATATATATAACGAGAAGTTACCTGACATAAATACTAACCTGCGTAGTTATTTAATGTCTGACTAATAATACTAACGAGAGACTCACCTTCGTCTTACTAACCGGTATTGTAGTCAATGTGTTTATAACCTTTTTTGTTAATCGATTTGTGTTATCATATGAAATCCCATGGTCTTTGATTTGGTCACGGAAGTGATTTGTTGATCTAGAGTTGAATTTTAATTAGTTCTTCCCTTTTGTATAATTAGTGTAGTGCTACATTTAGTCTTTGTTTTGAATAAATTTGACAATTTATATCTTTGGAATTGGTGTCTGCGTCCAATTATTACAGAAATTGAGTTCTACAAGATTCCAGGATTCGTGATATGGTGACACTATAAATTCACTTCTTTACTTGAAATTTATAAGTGTACCTTACGCTACAATGTTTAACTTGTGAAAATGAGCCTCATTTTAACTGGGCTGAGGAATGTGTGGCTGCTGTTGCAGACTTGCTGGAGTCAGAGGAGGCCCTTCGGGATCAGGGTTGAAAACCACTGCAGGCTATCATAGAAAAAGCTTAATTTTGAAGGATGTTCTGCAGGGTATGATTAAGTCACTTTGAGTGGCTAACTTACGGATAGTGTCATGTTTGGACAGCAGAACTTGTTAACTTGCAAACCGCATCAAAATGGTCTGAAGCTTTCACTTTGAAACAGTTCAAATACTTATTATGGGGCCAAGCAACACATTTGCTGGAAGCCTTTTGTTATTGTTTAGATTTTATTTTCTATTCCTCCAAAACGCATCTTCTCTGAAAATAATGATGCATAGGATGTGTGACCTGCTGTATAAAGTTGTGTTCAGGGTTGTTCAAGAAAAGTGCATTGTTTATATCGTTTGGCCATGTTGGATTGGTCAGAAATAATTTGTGTGCAGTGTAATATATTTTTGTTAAGTAACAGTGTAC
>NW_027102736.1:92500-118512 GCF_036373705.1 Amia ocellicauda | reverse complement strand
GTTGCATTAACAGCAACGGCACACTACAAGAAAATAACATTATATTTAAACATTCAGGACTGGTTTAGCATCACCTCGAATATCCCTAGCCCTTGAGGTCGATTGTTATTGTGGTCTTCAAGACCAGTGCTTCTCAACCTTAGTCCTGGAGGAGGCCCACTGTCTGCTGATTTTCATTACAACAACATTGTAGGTTATATCAGTGACTGTGGTCCTAAAGTACCCCTATGCCTGCTGTTTTTTTTCCAGTTGAGCTCTTAATTACCTAATTGGCTTAACTGAAGCCATTTAACCCTTTTCCCAGGTCTTTGGTTGTTGATGAGTTACAAAGAGCTGGATTGTGGCCCGCCATGACTGGAAGTGAAGAACACTCACTCTAGGCCTTTAACTTAATGTTCATATGTAGGGGCCTATCCATCTGATTTGTTTTTGCACATTTATTAACAGAAAAATTGATGGTACGTGAAATCATCTGAGCTGAAAAACATAATGTTCCACCAATAATAAAATAAATGTATTAATTAAAATTATAGAGATAATAGAATGTTCACAGATTATTAGTTCAGAAAATAAAATATTTTTTTATATCTTAAATAGAATTAACACTCAAATCAGTTGTAGGGTAAACAAGGTCTATTTTTTGGATTGATTTTATAATTATACATGTATGGCTGCATGAAGCTTACCTGAGAATCTGATATTTTAGTAACTTTGTTGCTTCTTGTTGGGTAGTCCACGTTTGCCGCCGTTCTTTTTCTGTAAATGTAAATCAAAAGGCAATAATTACATACTGTAATTAAAATACAAAAAGTATAAACATTGTATTATTATTTTTGTATCCTGTTTCTCCATCTCGATGCTGTTCTTTTTGGAATTGCATATCTAGGTTTACTTAAATACTGTTTATAAGATTGTAAACTCATCATCCAAATTTCTTCATTTGCCAAACTTTATGTAGTGCGCTTGCAGTTTCAGAAGAAGAAAAAAAACTGTAACAGATGGGATATGTAGTACTTTATACTCGAGTGGTCTATGCGATTACACCCTGTTGGTGTTATTAAGAACGCCAAGTACCAGAATGCAGAGCGGGACTGTTTTTTGTGCCGTGACTTGTTGGGGGAAAAAGGCGCAGAAAAAACGGACGAGAAGGTGAAGGTAGTATGGCGGTGATGCACGCGTTGGTGAAGTGGGAAAGCGGGGTCGACAAAGACTCTTACAGCGTGATTCCCACTGCTTGCTTTCGCAATTTTGATTTATTCAGCATTGCTGATGATGACGAAGAGACGACTCGAAACTTCAGAGCAGAGTGGAGAGACACGAACAAACCTCCAAAAGGTGGATGGCCTGTCCATGAAGCGCAGATCATTATGACTGGTAACAATGTTTATTTAAAAAAAAAAAACATTAAAGTCTTTACATGCTATTTGATATATACAATCACAGTATATTTGAAATGAATGTTTAAGTTATTAATGTGTTGTACGTCTAACATACTCTTATAACATGGTAGGTGGTGGTGAGGGCGCTAAAAACTCGTCATACTTGACTGGCATTTGTAAGAACGATTTATTGTGTGTTGTGCTTTACAATAAAATCCCCCAAATCACAAAATAAATTAAACCAGATATAATTTAACTTCAGTTTTGATTCAGTGTTGGCTGTTCATCTTAATTTGTATGGTCAAAGCACAGTATTTTTATGACAAATAAATATAATCCCCAAATATCTGTGGACATAATGCAGGGTTTTATTTATTTTATTTTTATTTTAGGAAAAGAAGGCGAACTAAGAAGAAAACTTAATGACCTAACAAAAATGCCCTGTCCTAAAATGAAGAGAGTACCTAAACCAAACAAAAAACTTCAAATTTCAGATGATAGTGACCTTGATGAACCACAGTTACCGGTGAGATAATTACTGCAAATATTAAATAAATGTATTGCAGGATTGTTTTTTTTTAATCATATTCATATATATATATATATATTTTCATTTTAAACTCTTTTCCTCTCTGAATACAGCACAAAATAAGAAAGAAAACCGATGGAGCTTCAAGAATTAGATCCCGTCATATTCTACAGACATTTAAAAAGTCCAGTGAAGTTGAGCTACAGCAAAACGTTAAGCAGCTCGACAAGGAAAACACAAGACTTAAAAATGAAAACCAATGTCTTCGAAACCGTATGGTTGATGGTAAGTTTTTTTATTTATAGCAAATAATTCCTTACCTTGATAAATGTTATTCTTCAGTAATTTAGATTCCAGAGTAATGTATTATAGTTGATCATACTGAAGTAATCTAGAACCACAATACAGACTCTTAATGTGCACTGTCTAATAGTTTAATAATACTGATTATTAAATAAAGTTTTTCAACATAACTTCATAATCCTACATTAATGACTATATGCATTACATTAGACCTGGAAATTCTTGTATTTTATCTTTTTTATTTTTTTCGTAGCTAATGTTAATGACCCACAAAAAGGTCAGTTTGCCAATAACATAGAGCAAGTCTCTCAAGTATAATTGCAGGCATTGATGGTTTTGTTTTCACTTTGCATTAAATATATTACTAGAAATGATTATCATTTAATACTAAGGTTTTTTTCTCCAGAGATTCCAGACCTTTTGGACAATCTGAAAAAAATTGTAACAAAAGCCACATTTATCAGCAATGAAGACAAAAGTGTGTCACCATCAAGTGGTTCTGACAGCCCCACAGCAAATTGTTCTGAATCTGACAAAGAATCACCAAAACAGGTATAACACTCTTGGTCTACAATATTACAAAGACAAGGTAAAAATATATATATTGAAAACAAATATTGGTTGTAAACAATCTAATGATGCTACATTATCAGTTATATTCATAGTTATAGTTGATAATAAGAATGTAATTGAATTATGGGTGTCACAGATTCACTGACTTTATTATGTCTGTAAATTAATAAACTTAGAATTGAGACATACTGTGGTCTTTAATAACACATTTCTGTAACAAAATCACAGCCTTACTGATAATGTATTCCACTTAACGTAATATAAGAATAGTTTGGGGATAAACTTGTTTTTTATTTACCATTGTCTTTTAGGTGGAAAAGTTCCCAGGCACTGGAGTTTACATTGACAAACTGTCCTGGATCCTTGCAGAGAGGTGCAGCACGAATACGTCATATGCAAGAACCCTGACGGTTGCTGTCTTTGACTTTCCAACATTACTAAAGAGCAATCTTCGTGGTGGTGGCAGCAAGAGAGATCCAACTTCGGAGACATTAAGATCCTCATTGATGTTATTGAGGATCATATACAGCTGCCTTCGGAAGGACACGACGTGTTTCAGTTGCGGGGCTTTGCAGCCCAGCGGGACCCTCTTAATGCCGGACATCAGCTGCCCGAGCCGGTGCGGATGAACGGAGGGACGTTAGACAGCGTTACCTTCCGGGCAGGAGCAGCGAGCGGCAACACCGGGGTGAAAGTGTCGTCTAACACTGTGCCATTAGCCACTAGCTGATTGAGCAGATCAGTGGTTTTTAAGAAGATAACAATGGCAGCAGACTTGATATTTTCACACCCTGCTACCTCCCCAACCGCTAACACACACTGCTCTAGGGGGCAGAACTGCACCGGAGCGATCTTGACTCCATGGCGTCGGGTCAGTTTTTCAAAAGACGCATTCAGGGGGTCCGACCCCCCGACCCGGGAAGAACTACCGGTACTCCCCCCTCCCCTCCCCTGTTCCCCCACAATAAGAAAAGCACTGAAAACAGAAGACAAAATAAACAAACTGAAAAAAGTAAAGCAACAAAAAAACGCAGCCAAAGGACAGAGCTCTCAGCAGCACTCCCGCTCACTGCAGACCCCTCCCACACACTCCCAGCTGAGAGAGAGAGAGAGAGAGAGAGAGAGAGTTAGTGTCTGTCTGTCTCTCTCTCTCTCTCTCTGTAGATGCATCATAGGGAACATATGTAACAATCTCTCTTTTTGTTTACCAAAAATGAGAATGAACGTATTTCAAGTGGGTGTTGCCTTGGTTGGAAACGTTTTAAGATTATTTATGAAGTGTAAAGTGGATTTGTCTCAGTTCTCCGTAGTTTTCAATGTATGTGCCATTCAGTAGCGTTCATGTTACAGATGTGCCCTATGCAGTGGTAGGGTCAATAAAATGTCAGTAAAACTTTATTTTAGCAATTATGGAGGGGAAGAACTGCAAATAGCGGGTCCCCACTAATTATCTAACTTACCAACAACGTTTCAAATTAGGTCTTGCGAAGCTGCCAAATAATGCTGTATAATCGTATGTGTCTTCATACACCGGCTGCTATAGTCTGATAGCTTTGATTATATATACATATTTTCTCGTGAACCACAAATGCTATTTGCTTGATTTTTACAGAGTATGTTATAAATACCATTGTTATGAAGCCTGACAAATTGTATGCTGTAATTATGAATATTTTCAAATCATTTGTTTGTTTTTCCTAACATGTTACAAATGTTCCCTGTGTGAAAGATGCATTATATCTTAATAACGTCTAAACAATTAAAGATATACAGATTATTATTTTCGGTAAAGTTATAACACATTGCTATTAACTATGTGTGTCAGTAAAAGTTTAAAAAATCCTAATAATTTTTTATTGATCCTGCAAAATAGGTGTTTAGGGAACATTTGTAACATTAGGGTTACGATTTGCCATAGACGCGGAATGAGTTTGATTGTGATGTTAAATGGGGTTTAAAGACGCAGTCGCCTCGGTGCTGATTACTATTGCTGTGTTTCTCCACTTCTACTCCATGCTTGGGAACGCCCACATCCAGTGACGTCAAAACCGGTGGAAAAGCGGGCCGGTTCAAAAAAGATCAGCTGGATCCCAGGCCGAGCAGCAGCTCCGGCTCCAGCACCGTCACCATGTCGCTGGAAAAGCGCTAAGTGAGCTCACAGTGAGCTCAGTGTAATGTCTGCTCTGGTGAGCTCACAGTGTGACCTAGTCGTGAGTTCACGTCTTCACTGGGTAGTCCATGACAACTTAATTGACTCAATTCTTGGGCTTAATTGGTCAAAATGACCATTGGTTGAAGGTACTCAGGGACTGATGTGTAGAGAGACTTATTAAACCTGCAGGATTGTGGTTTTCCCAGAACAGAATTAACCAGTGTAGCGTTATGTTGGGTGTATTCTGATAAGAGCATTTTAGCTCTGAGCTGAAGCACTGATCTAAAGAAGACCTCTCCCCCCCAAATTTATCAGATTTCCTTAACTCATCAGCATGTGAACTGGTTTACATCAAAGTGACAGTCTTGGGAGGATGGCACCAAGAATGGGCCAAATAGCTTGGAATCCCTGCTGTGAGATGTCTGGGGAAGGGGGCCTGTAGGAAATAAAAACTCTTTGAAATGGACGAGAGCCGAAATCCCGACACAGAGCTACGAACCCGTGCCAACCGGCATTTCCAAAAGATGGCATGGATTGACATCAGTCATACATCAAGCCCCCCTCCAATAGGACACTGGGGGCTGAAGCCGAAATCCAATCTCACAAACTAAAGAACCAATCACCTATTGATCTGACAGGCGTATAAAGGGTAACGCACGGCATCTCTCTCTCTCTCTCACCTAAACCAGTAACTCGCTGCCACAGCTCAACTTGTATCTCTGTTGCCAGAACCGGAACCAGAAACCAACTAAGTCTTTACCAGCAACAGAAGGGTTAAACTGGGAGAAGGAGATTGAGCCGTACGAAGAATTCTTTTAAAGGACTTTATTAAATAAAGAACTTTACAGACTGCGCTGCCCGCCTGTGCCCAGCCATCCAGCTGGACAATTGACTAAGTCGACTGAATACGAAAGTCATTTAAATAGCTATTTGAGTCTTAAGAAACTTGACCCTTGGAACGAACAGGGCCCTGCTTTCCTCAAAGACTTTGTCTTCAAGTAACTACGGTGGAACCCTGCTTACAAAGAAGATTTTGTGCACAACCTTGGAGCCTTCAAACCAGTGGAAAATCTGTTTGGAAAAGACTCTACATTCGCGAAACCCCAACTTCCAGGTGCATCGACTGAGTGGAAGTTCTTGGACAAAGCCGAACCGGACTGCCTTTGTTCCAAACCACACGGACCTCGTGCCGTGTGCTGTTATCTGAGCCCGAAGCCAGAGAGGCCTCTCTGCGACGAAGTTCACATAAGTTTAACAGTTTGGAGTTTGTGATTCATGACATTTGAGAAATCAATTAGAAATGTTAATCTGTGATTCATAACTCTAGAATGTGTAATATCATTTAGTTTTCTTAAATATAAATGTGTGTTGCATTCAACTGTTTTGTTGATAATTTTAGAAATAAAATCTGTCAACGCCGAGAAATATCTTCTCATTCCTGTTTAACTGTTTAGTCTGAAATTGACACAAGTTAATAGACACCAGATTATAGGTGGCCCTGCCTATCCTTAATCATTGAATAATAATCAGTTAAGGGAAATTGTGGTAACAAGTAATGATAGGATCTTTCTCTCCACCTAAACGTTAATGAGACTGATATATATATAACGAGAAGTTACCTGACATAAATACTAACCTGCATAGTTATTGAATGTCTGACTAACAATACTAATGAGAGACTCACCTTCGTCTTACTAACCGGTATTGTAGTCAATGTGTTTATAACCTTTTTTGTTTAATGATTTGTGTGTTATCATATGCGATCCCATGGTCTTTGATTTGGTCACGGAAGTGATTTGTCTTTGATTTGTTGATCTAGAGTTGAATTTTAATTAGTTTTTCCCTTTTGTATAATTAGTGTAGTGCTACATTTAGTCTTTGTTTTTGAATAAATTTGACAATTTATATCTTTGGAATTGGTGTCTGCGTCCAATTATTACAGAAATTGAGTTCTACAAGATTCCAGGATTCGTGATAAGGTGATACTATAAATTCACTTCTTTAATTGAATTTTATAAGTGTACCTTACGCTACACCTTTGACCACCACGTCTTCCTCCTCCCACTGCTTGACCTCTATTGTGACCTGGATCACCTGCCGGCTCCATGTTATCGCTGTGTTGTTGAGGTGGATAGCACTCATTTCACTCGATACTCGTACCACAATGTGAAATCAATCATCAATAAACAGTTGGCAGTATTGGAAAAGCAATTACAAGGGCCTGCATACATACAGTAATGTCAAATCTGATGTGGAAGAACAATTCCTTTATCCCTCTGTTCTCCACCAGGGTTGTGCTGTTCGCCTCAATTGGCAAGTTTGCAGTGTGAGGAGTGGATCCATGTCGTCGTTCCTAGGCACTTCACAGCTGTGTGGGTGGTCAGGAGCACCTGGTAGGGCCCTGTCCACCTGGGCTGTTGGGAGGACTTTCTCTTGTGTGCTTTGATATACACAGTCACCTTGCTGGAAGGGGTGGTAAACCTGCTGGGATGGTTCAGTCTGGGCGGCTTTCATCTGTGAATGGACAGCTTCGAAAGCACGTGTTAGTCCCATACAAAAAGACAACAGAGCATCATCCATCAAGTGGATGTCCATTTCCCTTACAGACAATGGAGGAGTGATGGAGAGTCTCATAAGTCATCCCATAATAATCTCACACAGAGAAAGACCTGTTTTTCTCAATTTGCTGACGATTTCATTGTCATTAGGACTATAGGAAGGGGATCTGGACGTTTGAGTCCTGTTTGTTTGCATATATTAGACAGCTTATTCTTTAATATCCCATTTTGTTTCTCCACTGCTCCAGCTGACTGAGCCTGATGGGGCAGTGAAAATGTTGTTTACCTCGCAGGGCTTTGCATAGTTCCTGCACTATTGTCCCAGTGAAGTGAGTGTTCCTATCACTGGAAATTTCCCTGGAATGCGAAATCTACATATAACATCCCTTAACTGTATTTTTGCTACTTTTACTACTTCAGCCTTCCTACGGGATAGGCTTCAACCCATTTAGAACACCTATATATTATTACAAGTATATATTCATATCCACAACATTTAAGCTTTTGAACACAATCTATTTGCATATTGCAGGATTATGAGCTTGACAAATGTGGCAAGTTCTACAATATTGCTAAGCTGTTACTATAAAACCTGGGGCAAACCAATTTAAAAGACTGATGCACACATCCCCCCTTTGCCCGTGTGGCCAACACCATGCGCCACATGGGCAAACCAGGGAAAGAGTGCCTGTGAGGCAACCAATGCATTAGCAAATGTTTGAGCTCTCTTATGGAAGGTGCAGTGGCCAGTTGCAATTTCCTGGAGCTTTTACAGTGCATCTCAAATTAAATTTCATCCAGCCCCAGGTCATAAAAGTCAAACCCTAGTTACGACATACATAACACATACATTTTGTTGCTTCAAAGAGAATACAAAAGTCAGCAAAACATTCTTTTTTACAAATTCAGTTTGTAAACTGTATTGTACATATATTTGTTGCGTTTTGATTTATAAACATTATACATTGTACAAATCTTAAGTGAAGGGCAATGGACTGATTCTGACTTCATGGCTGTCATTCTATTCATTTGAATAATGTGACATCTCCACTAATAGTACATTATAAATTAAACTATCAATAGAAGAATATGTGCTACTGCGGACGTCATCTGAGCAGTTTCACAATATATTGTAGATTCCTATAATCTGGAAAACCTTTAATTATAGTATTTTAACTTATTTCTCCACTGAGTCAAGCATCACTTCAGCGTAGTGGACCTCAGCATTGGTCTGTTCAAGTTGCTGTGAGGCTGTCTTTAAAGCCGCGCCCTCGGCCTACTGTGTCTCAACAAGAACACCAGCATCTTCTCCATATGGGTCAGACATCGGTTCCTTCAGGACACGATTCATAATATGCATATCTGCCATGTGGAATAAATCAGTCTGAAGACACAATGTGTGGTTCACACAACATCAGAGATCGTCCTTATAAAAGGCATCTCTATCACATTAGTTGACATTCGCACAATCTATAAGGTTTCTAGTAAAGGGACAATTCAAAATAATAATAATCTTGATTCCAATTTATCTCATTTATCAAATTATTTCAGTACAGCACTCAGCTGTCGTCAGCAGCATCATATCTCCTGTGTTTATTGAATCAGCTTTACTTCCTAGTGTAGATACTCTTTTTGTGTGGAGTTGTCAAAGTTTCAAAACAATGTGCTTATCTTTGTCCTTTTATCTAACTTAAATACCTGAGAACATTACAATAACTATTACAGCAGCTCCTTCAACACCATAGTTAATAGTAGTTGGGTAAATGATGGCAGTTATTAATCTTTGTTTCTCAATTCATTTTTTACCAATAAACCATAATTTGAAATTATTTCCATACTCCTATTATTCCTATTTTCATTATTATTAGTTTTATGCGGTTGTCATCTAGTATGTGATGTATTCGTCTGTATCAACATCAATATTATTATCATTATTAATACAAGCAGTGTAAATTACCATTCATTACACTCTTGCTCTGTTTGTAATAAGTTATGAACCCTTACACGTACTTACAGTCTCTGCCTTGTCTCTGACTTCTCTCTCTCTCTCTCTCTCTCTCTCTCTCTCTCTCTCTCTCTCTCTCTCTCTCTCTCTCTCTCATCTCAGGCTGCTTGTCTGCTCAGGCGAACAGGGGGAGCAGAGGAGCACATACGGCCCTTGCCCCCTGCCCCCCTCTTCCTAATTGATAGGGTATTTCTGTTTGTGAAAGGACTATTTCCAAACAGTTTTATAACTTGCCATGACTATGTTTCATTAAATTAGTTATGTTACACCTTTAGTTATACCTGTAGTAACTTCATTATTTTCCCTCATATTCCAGTCAATCACCATCAGAGTCTCTCGTGGCAGTACATTTGTCTCACACAGAACAAACTCTCCTTTCTCAACCGCTTTCAATTTTGGATAACATCGCACTGCATCCCAACAGCTGTTCTTTCTCCTATTCCTAATTTCTTACAAGAAAATGCAAGTTATATTTGATCGATTTGTATTATTACTATTTATATACATTTCACTACATTATTGTAGTTAATGAATGTATTTAATCTTTGGAAAATAAGCCTTTTCATTGATCTCAATAATGATGTCCAGGTACTTCAGGAAAGCACATTTTCAAAAAATGTGTCCAGTCAATGATTTCCCCAACTAAGAACCTGCGTGGGCACTAAGACTGTCCTCCTGCGCGGCTCATGTCTTTATTGTGTCACTTCCTCCTATTGAAGTCCAATCTACACCAGTACAGGTTCAGAAGAACTGTTCCCGAATCCAGATTGAACTGATCAATAGTTAATTTCTTACCTACACATTGTATTTAGGGATCTATTTCTAGGGATTTAAAAACTCTTCATTGTGGAACTCATAGCTTCCAAATGAGCACATCGTTAATTTCCTGGAGTATCTGGTTATCTATTTATCAATATGTAAGAAACCTTCACCGAATGTTTGTGGTTGCCTCGGATTCCTATTTCTAAATTTGGCTCTAATTCCATTTCTAACATGTTACTTTTAACTTCTGTATTCGTAAGACCTATTTAAATAACTTAATTTTGTATTATTATTTCTGTTTGCAATAGCATTCTGTGTACAGTTAAATGCTGACTTTCTTGTAGGTCTGTTATTACAACATATTTAACTGGCGTTTTTTAGCTATCATTCTGTAACTATTTGTGACTTACATGAAAAAGTCAAAATATGGACATTTACCTTGCGCAAACTGAAAACGTACAAACATACAAAGAGACACATATTAATTTATATCCATAGTAAATTCAGATACCATGGTTTTGGTTGGCATGTTATATTGACCTGCAGTGTCTCAAACTACCCTTATTTATTACTTATCTAGTAATTTTCCTTCAGTATCTTGAGGACTGTCATTTATACTGAAAAACATATATATATATTTTTAATTTGTCTTCGGGGCATTCAGATTGAATTATGCCTGTTGTCTTTTCTTTCTTTTCTCTAACAAATGTTTTAAGATAGCTAGCTTTGGTTTCTCATTTCTTAATGCTTTGTATTCCTATTTTGCAAAACCGTTTTTAGGTGCTCAAGTCTATCTGAATCAAAAGTCCCATCTTCTGGAAACCTTAATTTTCTGTCACCTATTGTCCAGTCAAACGCACCGCTTCACTCCATAGTTATCATACATGTACCTTACATGTGTACCTTTAAGTGGCGGGTCGCCCGTCTTACTAGAGCTGTTCCCACACAGTAACACGTTTTCCCATTTTCTATGTATCGTTTTGTACACAACAACCAAGGCGTGCAAGCCCGCAAAATAACAATAAACGACAGGGGAGAAAACATAGCAAAAAACAAGAAAACACAAATAATACTAAATCCTATATAGGAATAACAACAAACATGCTTTTCAATGTTTGCATTTATAGAACTTGTATATAACTTAATTACTTTTCTTCATTTACCATAAACACTATAAACTTCTATAAACTATAAACACGTTATTTTATATTATCACCGGCGTATCAGATATTGAACAATTAATTAGCGCTCCTTTTTTTTTTTTTTTCTAATAGTAGGTCAAACCTACGCTGCAGTTTACAAACACACTTAAGCCTGCGGGAACCCAGACAGGAAAACACAGTCCTGTTCCTTCACAAACAAGAAGACACAGTCAAGTCTATGGTAACCCTAAGAAACCATGCTCCTCGGTTATTGGTGTCAATGGATCTCATTATCCTGAAACTTTCATGATCGAAACATGGAATACTGTTTGTCAGTTTCCATAAAACTATGCATTAAGAGTAATGCAACAGTCACTTATCATTTTGAGCAGCTGTATCAATTGATAGTTAGATCTTTGTAATGAAATGAATAGACAGTGATCTCAGATGTAATGTGTGAATTGCATTTTGAAATGGTAATACTTTGATGTTAAGTTGTGTCATTTTAGTTCAATGAACAAATGATCTGAGGTTGATGTGTATTGTATCCAAGCAATTGTAAAAAAGTGTTAGAGTTTTGAAAAATGTGCATTTTGATCATCGGGTGTGAGTTTAGTGTCTAGAGTTTTGAAAAATGACATCAAGGTTCTGAAATGAGTGCCAAAGTGATTGTAAAAAAGTGTAATATCAGGGGACAGTGGCTATTAGTGATCTGGCCTTCCGTGGCCTCTGTATTAATGTAACAGGTCACATTGTATGTGTACACTGATACTTGATAGTATAATATAGTACAAGTAAAAAACATACATAGGTATCATAGAAGTATTTTGCAGAAATGATTATGGATAGTTATCAAAATGGAGAGGAAATGCTAAATCCAGTCTCCCCAGGCTGAGCTTCTATTGCTGCACCTGCTGGCCCCACTATATGGATAGAGCCACACCAAGTACAAGAGTCTCCCCATTGCTATTTATATCTCCCTATCCAGTCTTCTATAGGTGTCAGGGTGGGGTGCCTATTCCCCTGCATGCTTTGAAACCTATAGCACCTGGGACGCACACTTGGGATCCGGTTCCTCTGCCCCTCACATACACATGAGGAATCCCAGGTGCTCAATACGTCATACTGTCTCTTTCATCTCATGTGTAAACTATGGACAAATACATGACTAAACGTGTTAAGTTGCTTTTCCCAGAATGCTTTGCGCCACGATATGCAAATAACGGGGACTATGATTGGCTCCCTGACATTACCCACACTGCGACTGATGCTACCCATTTCACTACCCAACAAAGACCCATAATATGCATGTGTCTGTCTGTCTGTCTGTCAAAGTATGTGTGTCTGTGTCTGTTTGTGTGTGTTTGTGTGTCTGTCTCTGTGTGAAAATGTGCCTGTCTCTGTGTGAAAGTGAGTGTGTCTGTGTCTGTGTCTGTCTGTCTGTGAAAGTGAGTGTGTGAAAGTGTGTGTGAGTGTCTGTCTGTCTGTCTGTCTTTGAAAGTGTGTGTGAGTGTCTGTCTGTCATGTAACTTGCACATCTGTTAGGGCACCATATGCAGAGATGTACACATATTGTTCCTTTTCCATATACACTCACCTAAAGGATTATTAGGAACACCATACTAATACTGTGTTTGACCCCCTTTCGCCTTCAGAACTGCCTTAATTCTACGTGGCATTGATTCAACAAGGTGCTGAAAGCATTCTTTAGAAATGTTGGCCCATATTGATAGGATAGCATCTTGCAGTTGATGGAGATTTGTGGGATGCACATCCAGGGCACGAAGCTCCCGTTCCACCTGTAGCGTAAGGTACACTTATAAATTTCAATTAAAGAAGTGAATTTATAGTATCACCTTATCACGAATCCTGGAATCTTGTAGAACTCAATTTCTGTAATAATTGGACGCAGACACCAATTCCAAAGATATAAATTGTCAAATTTATTCAAAACAAAGACTAAATGTAGCACTACACTAATTATACAAAAGGGAAAAACTAATTAAAATTCAACTCTAGATCAACAAATCAAAGACAAATCACTTCCGTGACCAAATCAAAGACCATGGGATCGCATATGATAACACAAATCTTAAACAAAAGAGGTTATAAACACATTGACTACAATACCAGTTAGTAAGATGAAGGTGAGTCTCTTGTTAGTATTATTAGTCAGACATTAAATAACTACGCAGGTTAGTATTTATGTCAGGTAACTTCTCGTTATATATATATCAGTCTCATTAACGTTTAGGTACAGAGAAAGATCCTATCATTACTTGTTACCACAATTTCCCTTAACTGATTATTATTCAATGATTAAGGATAGGCAGGGCCACCAATAATCTAATGTCTATTAACTTGTGTCAATTTCAGACTAAACAGTTAAACAGGAATGAGAAGATATTTCTCGGCGTTGACAGATTTTATTTCTAAAATTATCAACAAAACAGTTTAATGCAACACACATTTATATTTAAGAAAACTAAATGATATTACACATTCTAGAGTTATGAATCACAGATTAACATTTCTAATTGATTTCTCAAATGTCATGAATCATGAACTCCAAACTGTTAAACTTATCTGAACTTCGTCGCAGAGAGGCCTCTCTGCCTTCGGGCTCAGATAACAGCACACGGCACGAGGTCCGTGTGGTTTGGAACAAAGGCAGTCCGGTTCGGCTTTGTCCAAGAACTTCCACTCAGTCGATGCACCTGGAAGTTGGGGTTTCGCGAAAGTAGAGTCGTTTCCAAACAGATTTTCCACTGGTTTGAAGGCTCCAAGGTTGTGCACAAAATCTTCTTTGTAAGCAGGTTTCCACCGTAGTTACTTGAAGACAAAGTCTTTGAGGAAAGCAGGGCCCTGTTTGTTCCAAGGGTCAAGTTTCTTAAAACTCAAATAGCTATTTAAATGACTGACACTTTCGTATTCAGTCGACTTAGTCATTTGTCCAGCTGTAAAACTCCACTGATCAGGTGGGCACAGGCGGGCAGCGCAGTCTGTAAAGTTCTTTATTTAATAAAGTCCTTTAAAATAATTCTTTGTACGGCTCAATCTCCTTCTCCCAGTTTAACTCTTCTGTTGCCGGCAAAGACTTGGTTGGTTTCTGGTTCCGGTTCGGGCAACAGAGCTACAGGTTGAGCTGTGGCAGCGAGTTACTGGTTCAGGTGAGAGAGAGAGAGAAAGAAAGGCCTTGTTTGTCCTTTATAGTCTGTCAGATCAATAGGTGATTGGTTCCTGAGTTCTTGAGATTGGATTTCGGTTTCAGCCCCCAGTGTCCTATTGGAGGGGGGCTTGATTTATGACTGATGTCAATCCATGCCATCTTTTGGAAATGCCGGTTGGCCTGGGTTCGTAGCTCTATGTCGGGATTTCGGCTCTCATCCACTTCAAAGAGTTTTTATCACCTACAGGCCCCTTTCTCCAGACATCTCATAGCAGAATAACAAACTATTTGGCCTCTTCTCGGTGCCATCCTCCCCAAAACTGTCACTTTGATGCAAACCAGTTCCAAGCTGATGAGCTAAGGAAATCTGATAACTTTGGGGGGGAGAGGTCTTCTTTAGATCCGTGCTTCAGCTCAGAGCCCAAATACTCTTATCCAAATACACCCAACATAACGCTACATACCCCCTTTCTTGAATGGGACTGAGGTCGACTAGGACGTTATCCCCTTCAAGACAAAATAAGACGTTAAGCATTTATCTCAAAGTTATGTAACAGAATTCAACAGTGGACTTCACCATTCATGACCCCGAGAAATCAAAGAAAACAAACTAATAGTTCATTATTTAAGCAGAATGTATTCCAATCAAATTGACAATCCTATACTAGCACATATACAGGTTACATATTATAACACAAGTACATTAAAACAAAAAAACAATTGGTATTACTCAGTATTGAGTATGGTTACTGACGGTAACCAATAGGTGGAAGTTGATTAACAGAGGGAGGTGACTGGGAATTCAGGTGTTATTCAGGCACCTGACCTTCACTATGTCTATAATAGTTGGTAGGGACCTGGGTTCGAATGGTTGGCTTACATGGTAAGCCGGTGCCCCCTTTAGGGACATGCACAAAAAATGGTCTCATTGGGAAGTTGTACCTTGGTGGCTGTATCATATCTGTCATTCAATTCCACCGGCTTTGGTGATTCAACTTGAGCCCACAACCTGTTCAATAGATCCTGACCAATGATCAACTTCTCTGTTTCAAATTTGGAAATATAAACTGGATGAACCAACTTAATCTTCCCAAAGGTGAACTCTAACAATGCCTTTTGAGTGAGCTGTGCCTTAGTCTCTGTGTAACTTGTAATGTTCACACTACAAGCTTCCACTTTCAGTCGTTGGTCTGAGGTTTCCATAATTTGTTTCAGGTTGCCCATTGTGGTGGCAGACATTAAACAAATTTCAGCCCCAGTGTCCAACAAGGCTCCTGACTCCCACACATTCTCAATGGTCACTTCTATGTAAACTTGCTTGGCTCTGCCTCTCTGTGTCAGATCACCCAGTAACATCACCAAAGGTTCAGCTTGCCTGCAGGCAACTTCCCCCACTGGGAGGTCCCAGTGGGCTGATGTGTCAGAGAAACCCCCCTGCTGTTCCTCACATCCAATCAAAAACACAGAGGCGGGGACAGGGGGTGGTTCCAGAGCTAGTCATTCCTTAGGTGGCGAGTCCGGCCCTTTACCCTGGCTACTAACTTCCAGTTTGGGAAGAGGGGGCAAAGGGAGCAGAGCTAAGCGTAGCAGTAGCTCAGAAACTGCAACATTGCTCAGAGACTGAGTTAACCCACCTAGGCTAGGAGCAGATTTCTTTTTTTTATTGTAAGCCTGGGTGTCTTGGATTCCATCCTTGGGAGGTTCTTTCCTTCTTTGAATCTCTGTCCCCTCTAACTCCAGTGGAGAAATAGGGCTCTCAGAGCGCCTTGCCAGTACTTGGGTGCTTGAATCTTTACGATCAGAAGTGCTATTGTACTTGCTTTCACAAGCTTTCTGTGCCATTTTTTCGAATTTCAGCTATGTTCATATACATTGCGTCTGCATGTAATATGATCATTTCCTTAATCGCTGGGAACAAATTAGCAACAAACAACCCTTTAAAGCTCACCTCTTCCTCGGCCCCGGGTCGATCTTGACCCGCAAAATAGGTTTTCCTAAGCTTTTCATAGTAATCACGGGGGGACTCATGCTTACCCTGTTTGATCTGGTGTGCGGCAGTCACTGCTGCCACTGGATCAATGAACCTGGAATAGTCCCTAACTAATGCTCTGCACAAGCGTTGAAACCTATCGCAGACCATGGACCCTTGCCTCTCCATCCAAGAATGGACTTGGCGAGAGGTAGTTTTGCGGATTAGGAGAACCTTTTCCTTCTCCGTAGCCTCAGGATAGAAACTCAAAGCATACTTAATGTCCTTAATATACGCTTCCACATTTCCTTCCTTGTCTGCTGGGTTAAAGGTTTCACAATCTTTAGCCAGTTCTCTCAACTGGCGCATGTTAACCTTTCGGTCTGGACTCTCGGGAGAGGAAGTTCGTCTGTGCGACGAGCTTCTTACCCTGGGTGGAGAAAGACTACAGGGAGGGGTACGATCAGGACGAGGCAACCCGGGGCCTAAATGTGGAGACGGTGTGCGACTCCGTGCATTGGCCGGTTCCGGCTGTTCCTTTATGCTGTCAGGTGTCAGCTTTGCAGCCCACCAAGAGGCAGCTTTCAGGGCCCCTATTTGTTGCTTGAGACGCTCATTTTCAACTTCAGTTGATTTGAGTTCTCCCCTAAGCACCTGATTTACTCTCCTCATTTCTTCACTGTCCCTTTTTAAATGTATGACCTCGCCTTCGAGTATCTCCATTTTTACAGTGCCCAAATCTTTCTCCCTGACTGTTTTGCAAAGACGCATTTCCAAAACATCCCGGTCCTTCAAAACTATCCTTTCATTTTCAACCGCTTTACATCTGTCATTTTGCAGACCTTTTACTTGGATCAGAGTTGTTTCCAATTCAACTTGACATTGTCTTAAATCATTTCCTAATTGCTCTCTCTGTTCAATTAAGTCCTCTTTTTCAGCATTCAACACAATGACTTGTTTTCCACAAGTATCTAGCTTTCCTTCAAATTCTAAAACCATTCCATGCCGTTTGGCTCTTTCTTCTTTCGCTTTAGCATACTTTTCTCCTAGCTTTTTCAGTTTTTCAAACTTGCTTATGATCCAGTTCACTACCCTTGAGCTCGCAAGTGCTAAGCTAGCCATAACTTTCATCACCTCTATCGACTCTTTTTCGAGTTGCGTCGTAGTGTCGTTTGCCAACTGAGTTCGACGCGACTCTACTTCAAAGTCCAAACTGCCTAGGCGTCCAAGGAATTCAGGAATCTCTGTTCCTGGTACCTTAACAATCAATGCTTCACATGGGGACATTTGGGTAATCATTGTTTTGGCTATTCAGTAACAACCCAACAGAACAGTACTCGATTAATCACCTAATGACTCTAATGCCAACGCTTAGGATATCAACAATTTATCACAAGTAACTAAAACAGACTTAATCTTTTGTGACTTTGGATTTATGACTGATGTCAATCCATGCCATCTTTTGGAAATGCCGGTTGGCCTGGGTTCGTAGCTCTATGTCGGGATTTCGGCTCTCATCCACTTCAAAGAGTTTTTATCACCCACAGGCCCCTTTCTCCAGACATCTCATAGCAGAATAACAAACTATTTGGCCTCTTCTCGGTGCCATCCTCCCCAAAACTGTCACTTTGATGCAAACCAGTTCCAAGCTGACGAGCTAAGGAAATCTGATAACTTTGGGGGGGAGAGGTCTTCTTTAGATCCGTGCTTCAGCTCAGAGTCCAAATACTCTTATCCAAATACACCCAACATAACGTTACACACCACATCCCAAAGATGCTCTATTGGGTTGAGATCTGGTGACTGTGGGGGCCAGTTTAGTACAGTGAACTCATTGTCATGTTCAAGAAACCAATTTGAAATGATTCGACCTTTGTGACATGGTGCATTATCCTGCTGGAAGTAGCCATCAGAGGATGGGTACATGGTGGTCATAAAGGGATGGACATGGTCAGAAACAACGGGCCGTGGCATTTAAACGATGCCCAATTGGCACTAAGGGGCCTAAAGTGTGCCAAGAAAACATCCCCCACACCATTACACCACCACCACCAGCCTGCACAGTGGT
This sequence comes from Amia ocellicauda, assembly GCF_036373705.1. Classification (NCBI taxonomy): domain Eukaryota; kingdom Metazoa; phylum Chordata; class Actinopteri; order Amiiformes; family Amiidae; genus Amia; species Amia ocellicauda. The sequence goes on along the minus strand of NW_027102736.1, from coordinate 99,903 downwards.
AACAAGGCATGATGGATCAATGTTCTCATTCTGTTTACGCCAAATTCTGACTCTGAAATCGAGACTCATCAGACCAGGCAACATTTTTCCAGTCTTCAACTGTCCAATTTTGGTGAGCTTGTGCAAATTGTAGCCTCTTTTTCCTATTTGTAGTGGAGATGAGTGGTACCCAGTGGGGTCTTCTGCTGTTGTAGCCCATCTGCCTCAAGGTTGTACGTGTTGTGGCATCACAAATGCTTTGCTGCATACCTCGGTTGTAGCGAGTGGTTATTTCAGTCAAAGTTGCTCTTCTATCAGCTTGAATCGAGTCGGCCCATTCTCCTCTGAGCTCTAGCATCAACAAGGCATTTTCGCCCACAGGACTGCCGCATACTGGATGTTTTTCCCTTTTCACACCATTCTTTGTAAACCCTAGAAATGGTTGTGCGTGAAAATCCCAGTAATTGAGCAGATTGTGAAATACTCAGACCGGCCCGTCTGGCACCAACAACCATGCCACGCTCAAAATTGCTTAAATCACCTTTCATTCCCATTCAGACATTCAGTTTGGAGTTCAGGAGATTGTCTTGACCAGGACCACACCCCTAAATGCATTGAAGCAACTGCCATGTGATTGGTTGGTTAGATAATTGCATTAATGAGAAATTGAACAGGTGTTCCTAATAATCCTTTAGGTGAGTGTATATGTATGTATGTATGTATGCATGTCCAATTGCTTTGACAATTCAAATGCACTGAATTGAGAGAGAGAGAGAGAGAGAGAGAGAGAGAGTTGTAGTCCAGACCACTGCAAAATTCCTGCTGAAGTGATCTGGATCACCACACAATGGCCCAAGGACCACTGCAAACTTGGATTTCAATGTATTTGTGTAATCTGTGTTGCAATAGCACCTACCATGTTCCTTTGTGGTGATCTGGTTAATTCTGATCTGGGAAAACCACAATCCTGCAGGTTTAATAAGTCTCTCTACACATCAGTCCCTGAGTACCTTCAACCAATGGTCATTTTGACCAATTAAGCCCAAGATTTGAGTCAATTAAGTTGTCAAGGACTACCCAGTGAAGACGTGAACTCACGACTAGGTCACACTGTGAGCTCACCAGAGCAGACATTACACTGAGCTCACTGTGAGCTCACTTAGCGCTTTTCCAGCGACATGGTGACGGTGCTGGAGCCGGAGCCGCTGCCCTTAGCCGGTGGCTAACCCACCTCTATGTTACAAATGTTCCCTAAACACTTATTTTGCAAGATCAATAAAAATCCTTTAGGAAATTTAAACTTTTACTGACACACATAGTTAATAGCAATGTATTATAACTTTACCAAAAATAATAATCTGTATATCTTTAATTGTTTAGACGTCATTAAGATATAATGCATCTTTCACATAGGGAACATTTGTAACATGTTAGGAAAAACAAACAAATGATTTGAAAATATTCATAATTACAGCATACAATTTGTGAGGCTTCATAAGAATGGTATTTATAACATACTCTGTAAAAATCAAGCAAATAGCATTTGTGGTTCACGAGAAAATATATATATATATATATATATATATAATCAAAGCTATCAGACTATAGCAGCCGGTGTATGAAGACACATACGATTATACAGCATTATTTGGCAGCTTCGCAAGACCTAATTTGAAACGTTGTTGGTAAGTTAGATAATTAGTGGGGACCCGCTATTTGCAGTTCTTCCCCTCCATAATTGCTAAAATAAAGTTTTACTGACATTTTATTGACCCTACCACTGCATAGGGCACATCTGTAACATGAACGCTACTGAATGGCACATACATTGAAAACTACGGAGAACTGAGACAAATCCACTTTACACTTCATAAATAATCTTAAAACGTTTCCAACCAAGGCAACACCCACTTGAAATACGTTCATTCTCATTTTTGGTAAACAAAAAGAGAGATTGTTACATATGTTCCCTATGATGCATCTACAGAGAGAGAGAGAGAGAGACAGACAGACACTAACTCTCTCTCTCTCTCTCTCTCTCTCTCTCTCTCTCTCAGCTGGGAGTGTGTGGGAGGGGTCTGCAGTGAGCGGGAGTGCTGCTGAGAGCTCTGTCCTTTGGCTGCGTTTTTTTTGTTGCTTTACTTTTTTCAGTTTGTTTATTTTGTCTTCTGTTTTCAGTGCTTTTCTTATTGTGGGGGAACAGGGGAGGGGAGGGGGGAGTACCGGTAGTTCTTCCCGGGTCGGGGGGTCGGACCCCCTGAATGCGTCTTTTGAAAAACTGACCCGACGCCATGGAGTCAAGATCGCTCCGGTGCAGTTCTGCCCCCTAGAGCAGTGTGTGTTAGCGGTTGGGGAGGTAGCAGGGTGTGAAAATATCAAGTCTGCTGCCATTGTTATCTTCTTAAAAACCACTGATCTGCTCAATCAGCTAGTGGCTAATGGCACAGTGTTAGACGACACTTTCACCCCGGTGTTGCCGCTCGCTGCTCCTGCCCGGAAGGTAACGCTGTCTAACGTCCCTCCGTTCATCCGCACCGGCTCGGGCAGCTGATGTCCGGCATTAAGAGGGTCCCGCTGGGCTGCAAAGCCCCGCAACTGAAACACGTCGTGTCCTTCCGAAGGCAGCTGTATATGATCCTCAATAACATCAATGAGGATCTTAATGTCATTTTTAAATTTAAGATCGACAATACCGACTACGTCGTGTTCGCTACTTCGGAGTCCATGAAGTGTTTCAGGTGTGGGAGCGAGGGGCATGTCATGAGGAACTGTCCCGAGCAGGACAGGGAGCGGGAGGAGGAGCGGGGCGACGCGGGGAGGAATAGAGACACCGGCCCGCAGCCACAGATGCAGCGGGCAGACAGAGATCGAGCCCCGGCGGAGGAGACAGTCGCCGGTCGGACCGATGGTACCACTGATGCCGTGACGGGGGAAGAGCTGCCCGGAGGCGATGACGCACAGCTGGGGGACGGGGTCGAGGCAGCGGGGGATAGTGACGACCGAGACGCCGGGGGGAGATGGTGTTGAGGCGGTGCACGGGGCGCTGGTTAGTGACGAGGAACAACCTCAGCAGCCAGCAGACGGGCGGACAGACACACAGGGTGTAGCCGAGGAGGAGGCAGGGCCAGGCTCGGCGGTACAAGCCGAGGCGCCGGGTGGAAAAAACGCACTAAGAAGGTGCTGGGAGGGAGCACGGACGGTGTTGGTAAATAGTGGCAGTAAAAGAAGTGGTGGCACAGTAGTGAAGCTGGGGTAGCGAGCGGCTTGGTGGGGAAAGGTCCGGCTACACGCTGGAGCATCGCGGCAGCCACCGGGGACGCCTCGGGCTCGGAGTGACAGTGAGGGCGGCTTCACGGATTCCTCTCTCGCCTCCTCGTCCTCGGTGAGTCAGAGCTGCAGTGAAGGATATCAGGAGGTTTTTAGAGAAAACGAAGGGAAAGAGGTCTGTTGTAGTGGAGCAGTTTTTCCCAGATCGTGCACGCCTGCTGGCCTCTATTAAGTTTTTACAGAAACCCTGACCTATCAATTTGTACAACACTCACTGAAAACCATGGTTGGGGTCAATTCCTGTTTTTCAATTCCAATTCCTCCTACAAATCAATTCAAAATTGCAATTACTTTTTGCATTCACAGAATATTCTTTATTGGAATTGAATTGAAAAGGGAATTAAAAATTGAATTGGAATTGACCCCAACCCTGTTGAAAACAAAACAAAAAATACAGATCTGGTTCTTCAAATCTTCACTCTGGTTTCATTCTGTGTCGTAGTTCATTTATCTTGCTGTTAATTGCACCACCAATTACACTCTTTGGGGTACTGGGCAATTTTTTCAAGGTAGCCCCTAAAAAACATGTATCACATAGATTTAATGACTTGCACATAGATATATAAAAATCTTTTAATAAACATACCACATATCTTTGAGAAGGGTTCATTAGTTACATATTGCCACAGTAAATCAACATTTTTGTGTGTGGGTGTATTTAAACGTTTTGGTGTATGCTCTTAAACTTGTCTTACACTAGTTCATAGTAAAATCTGTACTTGGCGAAGCAGCTATGCAAAGGCAGTCTTTTCTCCATTAATACCTTGCTTAAGCATTACATTGATGTGGCACAACTGGACTGAAATGTGAAGTATTTGCTCAAAAGTCAAATTTAAATGAGACATGAAAGTTTATATTGTCAAGGATCCCATGGCACTATTCATTATTATTATGTATTAATATGTCTGAAGCATTAATCCAAGGTGATTTACAAGGTGTTGTTGAAAGAGTGACGTGGCTGAATTCTAAGTCAGGCTTCCCTCAATCAGGTCTAACAAATTTGTTATGACTCCACCTTTACTGCTGTGTAGTAATCTGCTGGTACAAAATGGCTGCACCCCAGAGGGTGGTGGGTGAAGTGAGTCTGTAGAGCACTTCGGGATCTTTCCAGCTGCTACATGTAAGGTATTATTATTTATTAATAAATTAACTCTAGTCTCTGAAACTAAAACAAAGGCCAAAGGAACATTTCAAATGCTAACCCTTTGTGTTCTATACAGTTAAAAAGGAGAGTTAGAAATTTTGTACAACAGCATTTACATACCATATATGGCTTCCACCTTTAAGCGATCCAGAGGTGTCTTTTTCTCCGAAGTTGGATCTCTCTTGCTGCCACCACCACGAAGATTGCTCTTTAATAATGTTGGAAAGTCAAAGACAGCAACCGTCAGGGTTCTTGCATATGACGTATTCGTGCTGCACCTCTCTGCAAGGATCCAGGACAGTTTGTCAATGTAAACTCCAGTGCCTGGGAATATTTCCACCTAAAAGACAATGGTAAATAAAAAACAAGTTTATCCCCAAACTATTCTTATATTATGTTAAGTGGAATACATTATCAGTAAGGCTGTGATTTTGTTACAGAAATGTGTTATTAAAGACCACAGTATGTCTCAATTCTAAGTTTATTAATTTACAGACATAATAAAGTCAGTGAATCTGTGACACCCATAATTCAATTACATTCTTATTATCAACTATAACTATGAATATAACTGATAATGTAGCATCATTAGATTGTTTACAACCAATATTTGTTTTCAATATATATATTTTTACCTTGTCTTTGTAATATTGTAGACCAAGAGTGTTATACCTGTTTTGGTGATTCTTTGTCAGATTCAGAACAATTTGCTGTGGGGCTGTCAGAACCACTTGATGGTGACACACTTTTGTCTTCATTGCTGATAAATGTGGCTTTTGTTACAATTTTTTTCAGATTGTCCAAAAGGTCTGGAATCTCTGGAGAAAAAAACCTTAGTATTAAATGATAATCATTTCTAGTAATATATTTAATACAAAGTGAAAACAAAACCATCAATGCCTGCAATTATACTTGAGAGACTTGCTCTATGTTATTGGCAAACTGACCTTTTTGTGGGTCATTAACATTAGCTACGAAAAAAATAAAAAAGATAAAATACAAGAATTACCAGGTCTAATGTAATGCATATAGTCATTAATGTAGGATTATGAAGTTATGTTGAAAAGCTTTATTTAATAATCAGTATTATTAAACTATTAGACAGTGCACATTAAGAGTCTGTATTGTGGTTCTAGATTACTTCAGTATGATCAACTATAATACATTACTCTGGAATCTAAATTACTGAAGAATAACATTTATCAAGGTAAGGAATTATTTGCTATAAATAAAAAAACTTACCATCAACCATACGGTTTCGAAGACATTGGTTTTCATTTTTAAGTCTTGTGTTTTCCTTTTCGAGCTGCTTAACTTTTTGCTGTAGCTCAACTTCACTGGACTCTTTAAATGTCTGTAGAATATGACGGGATCTAATTCTTGAAGCTCCATCGGTTTTCTTTCTTATTTTGTGCTGTATTCAGAGAGGAAAAGAGTTTAAAATGAAAATATATATATATATGAATATGATTAAAAAAAAACAATCCTGCAATACATTTATTTAATATTTGCAGTAATTATCTCACCGGTAACTGTGGTTCATCAAGGTCACTATCATCTGAAATTTGAAGTTTTTTGTTTGGTTTAGGTACTCTCTTCATTTTAGGACAGGGCATTTTTGTTAGGTCATTAAGTTTTCTTCTTAGTTCGCCTTCTTTTCCTAAAATAAAAATAAAATAAATAAAACCCTGCATTATGTCCACAGATATTTGGGGATTATATTTATTTGTCATAAAAATACTGTGCTTTGACCATACAAATTAAGATGAACAGCCAACACTGAATCAAAACTGAAGTTAAATTATATCTGGTTTAATTTATTTTGTGATTTGGGGGATTTTATTGTAAAGCACAACACACAATAAATCGTTCTTACAAATGCCAGTCAAGTATGACGAGTTTTAGCGCCCTCACCACCACCTACCATGTTATAAGAGTATGTTAGAAGTACAACACATTAATAACTTAAACATTCATTTCAAATATACTGTGATTGTATATATCAAATAGCATGTAAAGACTTTAATGTTTTTTTTTTAAATAAACATTGTTACCAGTCATAATGATCTGCGCTTCATGGACAGGCCATCCACCTTTTGGAGGTTTGTTCGTGTCTCTCCACTCTGCTCTGAAGTTTCGAGTCGTCTCTTCGTCATCATCAGCAATGCTGAATAAATCAAAATTGCGAAAGCAAGCAGTGGGAATCACGCTGTAAGAGTCTTTGTCGACCCCGCTTTCCCACTTCACCAACGCGTGCATCACCGCCATACTACTTTCACCTTCTTGTCCGTTTTTTCTGCGCCTTTTTCCCCCGACAAGTCACGGCACAAAAAACAGTCCCGCTCTGCATTCTGGTACTTGGCGTTCTTAATAACACCAACAGGGTGTAATCGCATAGACCACTCGAGTATAAAGTACTACATATCCCATCAGTTACAGTTTTTTTTCATCTTCTGAAACTGCAATTTAGCACTTTCAACTGTTTCTTAGTGATTCCTAGAATTACTAACCGGTATTGTAGTCAATGTGTTTATAACCTTTTTTGTTTAACGATTTGTGTGTTATCCTATGTGATCCCATGGTCTTTGATTTGGTCACGGAAGTGATTTGTCTTTGATTTGTTGATCTAGAGTTGAATTTTAATTAGTTTTTCCCTTTTGTATAATTAGTGTAGTGCTACATTTAGTCTTTGTTTTTAAATAAATTTGACAATTTATATCTTTGGAATTGGTGTCTGCGTCCAATGATTACAGAAATTGAGTTCTACAAGACTCCAGGATTCGTGATAAGGTGATACTATGAATTCACTTCTTTAATTGAAATTTAAAAGTGTACCTTACGCTACATATATATATATATATATATGTATGTATGTATGTCCAATTGCTTTGACAATACAAATGAATAGAATTGAGAGGGAGAGAGAGAGAGAGAGACAGACAGACAGACAGAC
>NW_027102736.1:0-90000 GCF_036373705.1 Amia ocellicauda | reverse complement strand
GGTTGCGTAGGCAGAGAGTGCGGGTGCTAGCATGGCCTGCCTGCAGTCCTGACCTGTCTCCGAATTGAGAATGTGTGGCGCACTATGAAGTGCAAATTAAGACAACGAAGGCCCTGTGCAGTTGCGCAGCTGAGGAAATGCATAATGGATGAATGGGGGGAAATCCCACTTGCTAAACTTAACCAAGTGGTGTCTTCAGTGCCCAAGTGCTTAATAAGTGTTATTAAAAGAAAAGGTGATGTTACATAGTGGTAAACAGTCGACTGTCCCAACTTTCTTGGTTTCTTTTCACTGCTAATGAGATGCTGTAGAGTGAGTTTTCAGGAGCTCTAATCGTATTGATGAATTCATGCAGCATTTGTAATTGAATTTCAAAAAGAAATCCTTGCTGTCTGGCCTGTGTGTATGAGATGTACTCTGTCAATCTTTGGCTAACAACTGAAACATTGGTAGAACAGAAATGGCAACATAAAAAAGAAAAGTACATTTTAAAAGAGCACATTAAATAGGATGAATATACAGTTATTTACAATCACTTTGTCACTAATTTCAGAACCTTGATGTCATTTTTCAAAACTAGACACAAAACTCAAAACGGTCATCACTTGTAACACAGGCTGTCCAATGTTCAAAACATTGCATTGTGCATTCATATCTTTAAAGAAACCTTGCACTTGCAGACTTGTTGGTTCAAATAACTCATTTATCATGAAATACCATAGTAACATAGTAACACAGAAGATACCGATAGTTTCACTGTGTAGTTGTTCGTACAATCATTAAATATTGTAGTACAAAATATGTGATACATGTTTCATTATGGTACTACACATAAATACATCACTGTAAAAGGACTAGTAGAGAGAATACTACAGACACAGTGGAATCATTGAACAAAATCTGAAATGTATTGATGCAATACAATCAAATCACACCATAGGTTTCTTTGAATCCATGCAACAATAATTAGCTACAAAAAAGAACAAAACTACAGTAAAATGTCAACTGCAGTGTTCCTCACCTGGCTTAGTGTAAAAAGCAAAACAAAGGATTGATTACTGTACTTCTAAATTTCCATCAGCCCTGTGTTCAGGTTCAGGTTCTCACAACCATTTTTCACAAGAGGCATCTTGAAACTGAACATACCTGAACATACTCAGTCATCAGCTGCTTCACTCTGTCTGCATTTCTTTCAAAAGGCACACTATACTCTGTGCTACACATTGGTATGCAGTATACAGTCATTTGACAATTGAGAGTAGCCTAATGTTTAGTGCATGCTGAAGACTTGCCGCTTCTCAGTACGGAAATTTCTGATGATTGAGGCCACAGTTGATCCTGAGTTGATTCTGAGGTTTGATTGAATCATTGTAGCTGCCTCAGTCATGGTCATGCCATGATTTACAACATGCTCTACAACTATTTCTCGGATTTCACTGGACACTATTTGCTGTTGCTGCCGCTGTCTGGTCCGTGGCCTTGTCCTCTACCACGTTCCCCCAACACCTCTCAAATGAGGCCCATGGCTGCCTCTCTGGTGAGGCCTAAGCCCTCCTCTATGACGAGGCCCACGACCACCTCTCAGAAGGGGTGCATGTCCCCTTCCATTCCTTTGACCACCACGTCTTCCTCCTCCCACTGCTTGACCTCTATTGTGACCTGGATGACTTGCCGGCTCCATGTTATCACTGTGTTGCTGGGGTGGATAGCACTCATTTCACTCGATACTCGTACCACAATGTGAAATCAATCATCAATAACCAGTTGGCAGTATTGGAAAAGCAATTACAAGGGCCTGCATACATACAGTAATGTCAAATCTGATGTGGAAGAACAATCATCTTCAACCAGGTTGGAGCGTTAGTTGCAATGCCTTTAATACATGCAGCGTGGAGAGGAACAGTGACTCAAGTAGATCCCAAAGTCGCTCTGCCTTCATTTTAACAGTCAGAGCTTTTATATACAAAAATCAAAGAGCTGGTTATAATCAGAAAGTCATTACTATGTTATCTTAAAAGTTAGCTAAGCAGAATTTATATCATTATAGGACAGAGTTCATAGATCAACACATGGATTAGGGAGCAGGCACTTCAATCATACTGTTTGACATTGTCTCCAAGATTCTCATCGTAAATAACAAACAGAAATCAAACTACCTTCTGGCCTGACCTTCTAGCTTGACCTTATCTTTCTTAAGTATACAAGAGAGAAAAACAGGTATTAGAGAAAGAATTTCTAACTTTCCTTCCACACTGAAAACATGGTGTGGAAAAGTGCTACATGATGATGAATGATGATGAAATATTACATCCATAGATAATGTAGTCCAACTGGTTCATGCTCCTCGGTTATTGGTGTCAATGGATCTCATTATCCTGAAACTTTCATGATCGAAACATGGAATATTGTTTGTCAGTTTCCATAAAATTATGCATTAAGAGTAATGCAACAGTCACTTATCATTTTGAGCAGCTGTATCAATTGATAGTTAGATCTTTGTAATGAAATGAATAGACAGTGATCTCAGATGTAATGTGTGAATTGCATTTTGAAATGGTAATACTTTGATGTTAAGTTGTGTCATTTTAGTTCAATGAACAAATGATCTGAGGTTGATGTGTATTGTATCCAAGCAATTGTAAAAAAGTGTTAGAGTTTTGAAAAATGTGCATTTTGATCATCGGGTGTGAGTTTAGTGTCTAGAGTTTTGAAAAATGACATCAAGGTTCTGAAATGAGTGCCAAAGTGATTGTAAAAAAGTGTAATATCAGGGGACAGTGGCTATTAGTGATCTGGCCTTCCGTGGCCTCTGTATTAATGTAACAGGTCACATTGTATGTGTACACTGATACTTGATAGTATAATATAGTACAAGTAAAAAACATACATAGGTATCATAGAAGTATTTTGCAGAAATGATTATGGATAGTTATCAAAATGGAGAGGAAATGCTAAATCCAGTCTCCCCAGGCTGAGCTTCTATTGCTGCACCTGCTAAGTGGCTGCTGGCCCCACTATATGGATAGAGCCACACCAAGTACAAGAGTCTCCCCATTGCTATTTATATCTCCCTATCCAGTCTTCTTTATGTGTCAGGGTGGGGTGCCTATTCCCCTGCATGCTTTGAAACCTATAGCACCTGGGACGCACACTTGGGATCCGGTTCCTCTGCCCCTCACATACACTTGAGGAATCCCAGGTGCTCAATACGTCATACTGTCTCTTTCATCTCATGTGTAAACTATGGACAAATACATGACTAAACGTGTTTAGTTGCTTTTCCCAGAATGTTTTGCGCCACGATATGCAAATAACGGGGACTATGATTGGCTCCCTGACATTACCCACACTGCGACTGATGCTCTCCATTTCACTACCCAACAAAGACCCATAATATGCGTGTGTCTGTCTGTCTGTCTGTCAAAGTATGTGTGTGTGTTTCTGTGTGTGTCTGTCTGTCTGTGTGTGAAAGTGTGTGTGTGTCTGTCTGTCTGTCTGTCATGTAACTTGCACATCTGTGAGGGCACCACTAATGCCGAAAGAGATGTACACATATTGTTTATTTTCCATATATATGTATGTATGTATGTATGCATGTCCAATTGCTTTGACAATACAAATGAATTGAATTGAGAGGGAGAGAGAGAGAGAGAGAGAGAGACAGACAGACAGACAGAGAGACACACATACACACACACACACACACAGAGAGCCAGCCAGCCAGCCAGCTCAGTGATGACATGACGAGCCTCTCTCAGCTTACTGCTATGACAGCACAGAGCACGTACATTCCGTTTAACTAATCGTTAAACAAAAAAGGTTATAAACACATTGACTACAATACCGGTTAGTAAGACGAAGGTGAGTCTCTCGTTAGTATTATTAGTCAGACATTAAATAACTACGCAGGTTAGTATTTATGTCAGGTAACTTCTCGTTATATATATATCAGTCTCATTTACGTTTAGGTGCCGAGAAAGATCCTATTTGTTACCACAATTTCCCTTAACTGATTATTATTCAATGATTAAGGATAGGCAGGGCCACCAATAATCTAATGTCTATTAACTTGTGTCAATTTCAGACTAAACAGTTAAACAGGAATGAGAAGATATTTCTCGGCGTTGACAGATTTTATTTCTAAAATTATCAACAAAACAGTTTAATGCAACACACATTTATATTTAAGAAAACTAAATGATATTACACATTCTAGAGTTATGAATCACAGATTAACATTTCTAATTGATTTCTCAAATGTCATGAATCACAAACTCCAAACTGTTAAACTTATCTGAACTTCGTCGCAGAGAGGCCTCTCTGGCTTCGGGCTCAGATAACAGCACACGGCACGAGGTCTGTGTGGTTTGGAACAAAGGCAGTCTGGTTCGGCTTTGTCCAAGAACATCCACTCAGTCGATGCACCTGGAAGTTGGGGTTTCGGGAATGTAGAGTCTTTTCCAAACAGATTTTCCACTGGTTTGAATGCTCCAAGACTGTGCACAAAATCTTCTTTGTAAGCAGGGTTCCACCGTAGTTACTTGAAGACGAAGTCTTTGAGGAAAGCAGGGCCCTGTTTGTTCCAAGGGTCAAGTTTCTTAAGACTCAAATAGCTATTTAAGTGACTGACACTTTCGTATTCAGTCGACTTAGTCAATTGTCCAGCTGTAAAACTCCACTGATCAGGTGGGTCTGTAAAGTTATTTATTTAATAAAGTCCTTTAAAAGAATTCTTCGTACGGCTCAATCTCCTTCTCCCAGTTTAACTCTTCTGTTGCCGGCAAAGACTTGGTTGGTTTCTGATTCCGGTTCTGGCAACAGAGCTACAGGTTGAGCTGTGGCAGCGAGTTTCTGGTTCAGGTGAGAGAAAGAGAGAGAGAAAGACTGTCCGCTGTTCCTTAAAGTCTGTCAGATCAGTAGGTGATTGGTCCCTGAGTTCTTGAGATTGGATTTCGGTTTCAGCCCCCAGTGTCCTATTGGAGGGGGGCTTGATTTATGACTGATGTCAATCCATGCCATCTTTTGGAAATGCCGGTTGGCCCGGGTTCGTAGCTCTATGTCGGGATTTCGGCTCTCATCCACTTCAAAGAGTTTTTATCACCTACAGGCCCCTTTCTCCAGACATCTCATAGCAGAATTCCAAACTATTTGGCCTCTTCTCGGTGCCATCCTCCCCAAAACTGTCACTTTGATGCAAACCAGTTCCAAGCTGATGAGCTAAGGAAATCTGATAACTTTGGGGGGGGAGAGGTCTTCTTTAGATCCGTGCTTCAGCTCAGAGCCCAAATGCTCTTATCCAAATACACCCAACATAACGCTACATATGTATGTATGTATGTATATATGTGTAGAAGGAAAATTAGAAATTATTTTCTTACACCTGTTTTTCTCTCTTGTATACTTAAGAAAGATACGGTCAAACTAGAAGGTCAGCCCAGAAGATAGTTTGATTTCTGTTTGTTATTTACGATGAGAACCTTGGAGACAATGTCAAACGGTTTGACCTATGTGCCTGTTCCCTAAAACCATGTGTTGACCTATGAACTCTGTTCTATAATGATATATGTTCTGCTTAGTTAGCCTTTAAGATAACATAGTAATGACTTTCTAGCATGTATGGATTTATGTATGTATGTATATATATATATATATATATATATACACTCACCTAAAGGATTATTAGGAACACCTGTTCAATTTCTCATTAATGCAATTATCTAACCAACCAATCACATGGCAGTTGCTTCAATGCATTTAGGGGTGTGGTCCTGGTCAAGACAATCTCCTGAACTCCAAACTGAATGTCTGAATGGGAAAGAAAGGTGATTTAAGCAATTTTGAGCGTGGCATGGTTGTTGGTGCCAGACGGGCCGGTCTGAGTATTTCACAATCTGCTCAGTAACTGGGATTTTCACGCACAACCATTTCTAGGGTTTACAAAGAATGGTGTGAAAAGGGAAAAACATCCAGTATGCAGCAGTCCTGTGGGCGAAAATGCCTTGTTGATGCTAGAGGACAGAGGAGAATGGGCCGACTGATTCAAGCTGATAGAAGAGCAACTTTGACTGAAATAACCACTCGTTACAACCGAGGTATGCAGCAAAGCATTTGTGAAGCCACAACACGTACAACCTTGAGGCGGACGGGCTACAACAGCAGAAGACCCCACCGGGTACCACTCATCTCCACTACAAATAGGAAAAAGAGGCTACAATTTGCACAAGCTCACCAAAATTGGACAGTTGAAGACTGGAAAAATGTTGCCTGGTCTGATGAGTCTCGATTTCTGTTGAGACATTCAGATGGTAGAGTCAGAATTTGGCGTAAACAGAATGAGAACATGGATCCATCATGCCTTGTTACCACTGTGCAGGCTGGTGGTGGTGGTGTAATGGTGTGGGGGATGTTTTCTTGGCACACTTTAGGCCCCTTAGTGCTAATTGTCATCGTTTAAATGCCACGGCCTACCTGAGCATTGTTTCTGACCATGTCCATCCCTTTATGACCACCATGTACCCATCCTCTGATGGCTACTTCCAGCAGGATAATGCACCATGTCACAAAGGTCGAATAATTTCAAATTGGTTTCTTGAACATGACAATGAGTTCACTGTACTAAACTGGCCCCCACAGTCACCAGATCTCAACCCAATAGAGCATCTTTGGGATGTGGTGGAACGGGAGCTTCGTGCCCTGGATGTGCATCCCACAAATCTCCATCAACTGCAAGATGCTATCCTATCAATATGGGCCAACATTTCTAAAGAATGCTTTCAGCACCTTGTTGAATCAATGCCACGTAGAATTAAGGCAGTTCTGAAGGCGAAAGGGGGTCAAACACAGTATTAGTATGGTGTTCCTAATAATCCTTTAGGTGAGTGTATATATGTATGTATGTATGTATGTATGTCCAATTGCTTTGACAATACAAATGAATTGAATTGAGAGGAAGAGAGAGAGAGAGAGAGAGAGAGACAGACAGACAGACAGACAGCTCAGCGATGACATCACGAGCCTCTCTCAGCTGACTGCTATGACATCACAGAGCACGTACATTCCGTTGCTTGCCGTCTGTCAACCACTCAGTCACTGCTAGCCAGACTGGCTGGCTGGCTGGATGTGGGGGCTGCTTGCTGCTGCTGTGTACCTTAGCAAGCTTATTTGCTTGACCGGCCTTCCTACTCCTCTGCCCACATGCCCACCTATGCCCGATCTGCTGTTCACCTGGATCACAGCTCCGCCCCAACAAGGCAGATCTTCCCAAAAATGGTACAAACTGATCCACGTTCCCCTCCACGGAAAGCTTTAGCCCAAAATAAGGGACACATTCTGTAACAACATAATGGATGCCCACCCAACCTGTGACAAAACTTAGAAAAAAGAAAAACGGTCAGTCCTCCTGGGGGAGGGACACACAGCCACCCTGGCTGCCCAATATGTCAGCGCCTACCACAGCCTGAGGGACACAGTGACACACGAGCACCGGCTGTAAATATAATGTAAATACTCATTTGTAATGCATGTCATTGTATTTCAAAAAAGGAATCTGGAAATAGTAAACCAATTTTCTTTATTTGTATGTATTTAAGATCACATTTTATTACATTTTCTTTTTCTGTACTTGATAACATCTTATTGTGATTCAAAATTCTATTATTTATTTTCCGTATGTATGTATGTATGTATGTATGTATGTATGTATGTATGTGTGGAAGGAAAGTTAGAAATTCTTTTCTCACACCTGTTAATCTCTCTTGTATACTTAAGAAAGATAAGGTCAAGCTAGAAGGTCAGGCCAGAAGGTAGTTTGATTTCTGTTTGTTATTTACGATGAGAACCTTGGAGACTGTCACGGTCTCCCCTGCTTCTACCTTAGTTCACCACCAGAGGTCTCCCTCTCCCAAATACTAGTTTAGTGCTTCTCTTGTCCTTTGTCCAGTCAAACCAGTCTTTCCACATTCTTCCCTACCAGGTGCACCTGTTCTGTCCTCCTCTCCTATCATTGGTCAATCCTTCATTCACCTCGTTCAATCCCTCTCTCCTTCACAGTACACAGTACCCCTCTGTTTCCTAGATTCATCGCGAAGTCTTGCATTCTCTCCTGAATCAATTCTAAGCCTTGTTTCTTGATTGCCTTCCCGTGTATTTTTGACCTCTTGCTTCCTTCTCTCGTTTACCCCTTTCGGATCTCTCTACTAGCCTGTTCGCTTGATCGTTTGACCTGGACTGTCCCTGTTTATGCTCTCTCGTTTTGCCCTTATTGGATTATCTGCTTCAACTCTAAAGCCTGCACTTGGATCCTTTCCTTTTCCTAAAAAAAACTGTGATTCTTATATGTTCTTATATGTCCCAGGTACATCTAGCAATGCATGCAATGCATTCATATTATTTTCAGACACTGGCCTAATCTTTGGCACTCCAAGTGCAAGTCATATCTAGTATAATTCTTTACATGACGTTTACCAGAGGTCATTTCTGTGTAGAATGATTTAATTTCAGGTGAAACATCATTGGATGAGCAGGCCTTAGCTATGCGTGGCAATGCCCGAGACCATGCTACTCTTTTGCAAAGCTGCTGAGGCACTGCATTACTGCTTTTGACTTGCTTGAGCAAGTAGCCATTATAGCTCTCAAACATGAAAGCAGACTGGGCCCAGAGAGGACCCAAATTCTCAACACTCTTAGTCAAATGCAGAAGTGAATGCATATTGTAGGTCACCTGATCTTCGCCATACAAAGACTGAACTGATTTAACATAAAGCTCAAGAGCCTCATGAGCATGGTCAATATCCTCTTGGCTAATGTCTGAACCTAGCAAAATGCTCACACCCTCCACAAGTAGAGCCCAGTGGCAAAGATACCTGTTTGGAAGTATCCCCTCCAGGACTGGCAAACTGTAATATAAAAGCCAGTTCTGTCATTCGTGAGCTTTCCAAAACCTTAGCTCAACAATAGACCGTGGGATTCTGGAAAAAATGCTTAGAGGCTTGATTGCTAAAAGATTTACATCCACTGTTACAGTGTTCAAACCAACATACCATGGTTTACTATAGCTTTTGGAATCAAACCATAAAGTGGCTATTTGCCGGCAAACCCCCAGCAACACACAATGCATGTAATCAGGGACCATGCCATTGATCAGGTCAAAATCTGGCAAGTCCACAATTGGAGATGGCCCTTTTATGCCCAAAATGCTCTGTTCATTATTTTTGGCAATCTCACCTATTTGCACAGTTGTGTCATGATCTCTAAGGAACACCTGGATGAAGACAGTGCCCACACCCATACTCTCCATTAAACTGCTTGAAATTTTGCAGTAAAGGTCGTGCAACAGCATCACATATGGCACATAATGCATAGACCTTTGTCGTTTTGATTGAGTGATCTACTGGATCCTGCCACTGAAGACCTGTTTGTCCAAGACTTTTGCATTCCTCCACAAAAGGTTTGAGGAAGCTAGTCATTTGTGGTTTTGATGACCCAAACCACAAGGCACATAGTATGACATTTGTATCTCTTTCCTCTGGGGGTAATTCATTAACAGAGCATAGTAAGGGCCATATGCTGTATTTAGATGACTGGAACACTGGCACTCCATCACAATTGAAAGACAGGGAAAAGAATGAATCACTAACTGATTTCAGATATTTGTACAACTTCCCATCTGAAAAATCTGTTATTCCATCTGTTTTGGTCATTGTAAATATTTGGAATAGGCTCATTCTCCAAAAGAGCTTGAAGTTGATTCCTCAAAGGTATACAAATAAAAAATTGACCCAGCTCTAAACTTTGTCTCACAGATGGTATTCTGATTTGTCTACATAATCTTTAAACTCCTTCTCTAGCATGTACTTGCTACTTGGGATGCTTGCAGCATCCCCACTACATAACCTTAACAGCTTCAGTAGGTCCTCCATTAAAGCCTCTGTTACATTGTGCTTCATGGAAAATGCGAGGATGTTCAGCCAACTGGCATCTGTGACATGGTCATTTGAGGGACCTGAAGACACCAGGTTTGATTGGTTGGTATTCTGTAACAAATGGGAAAGAATCCAAATTTGAGTGATCATAAGCAAAGTGTGTACCAAAAGAAACCTGTTTTACTCTAAATGTTGATATTCTTGTTCAACAATATGGCAAGCTGTTTTGACTGTTATTAATTCCCAGGATGTTCATCAAGATTAAAGCTAGTGTTCACAACCCACCCCACCATCTACCTGTATGCTCCTTTCACTTTTACAGACACAATAATACATTACATTTTAGCATTGCTGTTGTGCTTAGATTTATATTGGTGTCTTGAGATGGAAGCCATCTCCATAGGCTACAGATGAATATATTATTATGACATAAAATTATTAGCCATGCATAATATTTTACTGACAGTACTAATGCCAGGCTGCTAATTTATAGAATGTCTGTAAACCTAAAATGGGCGACATATCCTGCTGAGGGACACTAACATTGAGACGCTATGGCGAGCAGTGAAAGCATTGCTCTCATTTCTTGGTTTCATGTCGAAAGGGTGTTTGTTGTGAATATTTAGATATGGTGACTTCGTTCATTGTTCAGTTCACGGGCAGCATTTAAAAACAACATGACCAGCTGTAGTGGGAAATCTACTCGCCTTCAGATATGTTTGTCAATGCATTTTACAACATTTTAAACACATTTTTAAAACCTTAAAACTTAACATAACTTAAACTAAACATTATTTGTACAATTATGTTCAACAATAAGTATAATGCCTATTTATGAATATATTATAGTTTATCATATTTAATACACACATTTCTAGGGCCTATAAATTATCAATATGACCAAAACTTTGCTGGAAAAACAAGTTTTGCCTTGTTTTCCACCTGGTCCGAGTACGACGAGGAATCATTCTTTCTTCTTGGCAACTGTTAAAGCAACACAATTTTCGTTTCGCCATTTTGCATAATAGAAAACACATCGCTACATGTAGGCAAGTGCATTAGGGCCATAAGCCCATACAATATGCCGATTGGTTGATGTTTGAACTGCTGCGCGGGATCCAATAGAAATCCAGATCACTGACTCATTGAAGCAGCCAGACAGCGGTAAAACGGGCCGTTGCTTTAAGTTTCAACAGAGGTTTCAGATCGATTAAACATGGATTTCTAACGTCACCCCGAAGGAAAGAATAATTGTATCTTGTTGTAATTATTACTCAGGGATTTGTGTTGATTCAGGTTGGTTCATTTAGTAATTTATAAGCAAAGTAGTTGGTTTGTTCAATAAGACAACAGTTGCAAGAGTTAAGGTTACCTTGCTAGGAGCTAACTGAGCCAGCAACAACTTTGATATTGCCCTTGCTTCGTGTATTTAGGTAACGTGAACTGGATTCATGTATTTGTTGGTTTATGTTGAATGGGTATTATACCGTTAACATTAGACTACATTTACTTTTTTTACTGTCAAGCGATTCAGTTTTGAATCTATTTCATTACACAAATCTACCTACGTTGGTCAGGGGCGGGTGGGTTAATTGAGTTAAAATATTTGAATCGCGTTAGTTTCTCACAACTAACGTCAATGAATCAGATTACCGCGTTAAATCGACAGCCCTCATTATCGATTGTACTAATCTTTCACAGATCTGCAGCTAACTTGCATGCAGCTGACATTTAGCTGGCCTAGCATTATGTCTGTGTCTGGCAAACTGGTCTTACAAAGCAAAAATGATGCCCATGACGCTACAATCAGACTCACAAGACACAAAACTGTGACCTTCCCATGTGAGATCTGATGAAACAGCCGTGATCTAAATTCACTAAAAGCCAAACTCTTCTAAAGCCCAAGGTGTGATGAGAAAGTTTGCAGTGGTCCAATGGGTCAGTGGGGAGGATGCTGGGATGTATAGCGAGGTGGAAACCGAAGCCATACGTAAATATGATGACACCAAGATGGATGACGATGGATACCCGCAAACTGACTGTTCAGCTGCTGTGGGATGGCAGAAAGGGAAAAAGCCAAAACATGGCTGGCCAGTGTACGCTGCCTCTATCAAGTTTGTGAGCAGTAAGTAGACCTATCTAATGCATTTAATTTGTTTTTACACTGTCGGGGCCAATAAATAATGTGAAGCTGTTATGATACACGGATATACGGATTCAGATGAAACTGATGTTGAGAATACACCGGTAAGACTGTTTGTATTCCACTGTCACCGAATGAATGTCATGCATATAATCACACACCATTTACTTAAGTACCAATTCACATAATAATACATTTGAACTTAAAAAACAAAGAAATCTGGTATTAAATCTAGGCTAAGTCCTACTGTTATTTAGAACAGTAAAACCAGCAGTGACAAAAAGTCTATGCAAGGGAAGTCAATCACCTTCATTTATATAGCGCTTTTAACAATATGAATTGTTTGAAAGCAGCTTTCCAGTGATAAGAAATGAAAGTGACAGAGATTGTTTTGGCTTTACAGCAGCTCTAGAATAAAGTTATTGTCCAGCTCAAGTTAGTTTTGATTGATTGACTTGCATGCGAAGATCATTAGTTATTAACGACAAGTTGTAACAGAAAACCCTTAACGCGCTCCGGCCGCCCATCCGCACAAAACAGAGCCTGGTGGCTCAACAACGCGCTCCCGGAAATAGGTTCCAAGGTGCGAGCGATTATCCGCTATCTGTGCGCAAACATACGCAACCTCTGCGCAAACACCGACAACAAAGTAACCTTCTTGTTTTTGCACCTGACTATGTCCAAAATATGCATGTCATTAAGAACTGTGATAACACTGTATTTGAATAGTCCAGAATGATGCATTAGTTAAGCATAAGTACACTAGTAATTCTGATTAGTAAGGACATATTACCCATTATTTAACATGTATTAAACATTTGAAGGATCAACATTCTTTCATATTAACAACTTAGCAAACCATATTATTTGTGTGTAGTAATGTACCTCACCATCTATTATGTTAACTGGACTATGTTTAGTTATCTTCTACCCATTGATTAGCATATTCTGTCTTGATAATCTCTGAATTGTGTTCAGGGGACGGGGTTTATGTCAATTCTAGGGTTAGTGATGTCACTAACCCAGCCGTTTGTTGTAGTCCTTTAAAAACGATTTCTTTAACAGCAAGTATCTCCCTTTGCTTTGAACTTTGAGCTTCGTAACTTTGCAGATGTTGTTTATGCTCAAACAGCAACATTACACACTAACTAAAGTTAGAAAAGTGAAATCATATTCAAGCACCCCGTTAAAGCTCTGATTTCAGAGAGAAGCGCAGAGAGCTGCTATTTGATTTGCGCTCATTTCATTCCTAAAGTTTACACACATTCATTTCACACGGACATTATTGCCTAGTGATTTCAGACATTTAAGTTTCGTAATATGATCCCCTGGCTCACCTGTTATCCATCAAACACAAGCTGTGACTGTCTCAGCCTTAGCCGCATATTATTCGGCAAAATTATTCGTTATTGGTTTTGAAGCCATTATCCGTGCCTTTCCGAATAAGGTATTGTGCTTCGGGACACCCCTAGTGTAAATCTTTACAACAGGGAGTCCAATTCTCTTTAGTACTGTGTTGTTGGCAGTTTAGCCATAATTATTGCCTTATTCTAGGCCAATAAACATAAATATCACTGAATTAGTGCAATAATTAATGTGAATATAACTTTCACTTTAGAACAGGCGGTCAAATTGTCTTTCTTACAATATTTGAGCAATTTATAACTGTAAAACCAGCACTAATTAAACATAGTTACTAGCTTCATATTGTTCAGTTAATTTAATAGATACATTATGTATAAGGTACACTTATAAATTTCAATTAAAGAAGTGAATTTATAGTATTACCTTATCACGAATCCTGGAGTCTTGTAGAACTCAATTTCTGTAATAATTGGACGCAGACAGATATAAATTGTCAAATTTATTCAAAAACAAAGACTAAATGTAGCACTACACTAATTATACAAAAGGGAAAAACTAATTAAAATTCAACTCTAGATCAACAAATCAAAGACAAATCACTTCCGTGACCAAATCAAAGACCATGGGATCGCATATGATAACACACAAATCTTTAAACAAAAAAGGTTATAAACACATTGACTACAATACCGGTTAGTAAGACGAAGGTGAGTCTCTCATTAGTATTGTTAGTCAGACATTAAATAACTACGCAGGTTAGTATTTATGTCAGGTAACTTCTCGTTATATATATATATATATATATCAGTCTCATTAACGTTTAGGTACAGAGAAAGATCCTATCATTACTTGTTACCACAATTTCCCTTAACTGATTATTATTCAATGATTAAGGATAGGCAGGGCCACCAATAATCTAATGTCTATTCACTTGTGTCAATTTCAGACTAAACAGTTAAACAGGAATGAGAAGATATTTCTCGGCGTTGACAGATTTTATTTCTAAAATTATCAACAAAACAGTTTAATGCAACTCACATTTATATTTAAGAAAACTAAATGATATTACACATTCTAGAGTTATGAATCACAGATTAACATTTCTAATTGATTTCTTAAATGTCATGAATCACAAACTCCAAACTGTTAAACTTATCTGAACTTCGTCGCAGAGAGGCCTCTCTGGCTTCGGGCTCAGATAACAGCACACGGCACGAGGTCCGTGTGGTTTGGAACAAAGGCAGTCCGGTTCGGCTTTGTCCAAGAACTTCCACTCAGTCGATGCACCTGGAAGTTGGGGTTTCGCGAATGTAGAGTCTTTTCCAAACAGATTTTCCACTGGTTTGAAGGCTCCAAGGTTGTGCACAAAATCTTCTTTGTAAGCAGGGTTCCACCGTAGTTACTTGAAGACAAAGTCTTTGAGGAAAGCAGGGCCCTGTTTGTTCCAAGGGTCAAGTTTCTTAAGACTCAAATAGCTATTTAAATGACTGACACTTTCGTATTCAGTCGACTTAGTCAATTGTCCAGCTGTAAAACTCCACTGATCAGGTGGGTCTGTAAAGTTATTTATTTAATAAAGTCCTTTAAAAGAATTCTTCGTACGGCTCAATCTCCTTCTCCCAGTTTAATTCTTCTGTTGCCGGCAAAGACTTGGTTGGTTTCTGGTTCCGGTTCTGGCAACAGAGCTACAGGTTGCGAGTTTCTGGTTCAGGTGAGAGAGAGAGTAAGAGAGAGAGACCGTGCGCTGTTCTTTATAGTCTGTCAGATCAATAGGTGATTGGTTCTTGATTTTTTTAGATTGGATTTCGGTTTCAGCCCCCAGTGTCCTATTGGAGGGGGGCTTGATTTATGACTGATGTCAATCCATGCCATCTTTTGGAAATGCCGGTTGGCCCGGGTTCGTAGCTCTATGTCGGGATTTCGGCTCTCGTCCACTTCAAAGAGTTTTTATTACCTACAGGCCCCTTTCTCCTATCTCATAGCAGGATTCCAAACTATTTGGCCTATTCTCGGTGCCATCCTCCCCAAAACTGTCACTTTGATGTAAACCAGTTCCAAGCTGATGAGTTAAGGAACTCTGATAACTTTTGGTGGGGGGAGAGGTCTTCTTTAGATCAGTGCTTCAGCTCAGAGCTAAAATGCTCTTATCAAAATACACCCAACATAACACTACAATAATATATGGTTTGCTAAGTTGTAAATAATGGCTAAAATGCATTTACTGTGCATTCGGTTAATCATTAATTACTAGGTTTATGTTTATTCATTGCATGAATGTGGATCCTTCAAATGTTTAATAAATAATGACTAATATGTAAAGTTAAAAATTAATTACAAGTGTGTTTGTGCTTAACTAATGCATACTTCTGGCCCCTTAAAATAAAGTGTTATCAGATCTCCTTTGAGATATGACTCCCTCCCCTTCAGGTTCTGCAACGTTGAATAAATAAACTTAGATAGCCGCGACTGTTTCCCAAAAATGTATTGTTTCAAATATGCCGTTTAACAGCATTTGTTAGGGGTGTAACGTTACGGTACACAAAACTGACAGTTCGGTACGTACCTCGGTTTTGAAGTCTCGGTTCGTTATGGGTTCGGTACAGCGGGGGGGGGGAACTAAACATTAATTCCGTTGTGCATGTTTCTAAGCTATGCAAAAGAGATTTCACTTCTTTCTCAGTCTGTCTGGTGATGCATAGCCCACATAGGGCACGTGCAACACATAACACAACATTTAGAAAGTGGGTGACACTTATTTTGTTACATATAAGAGCGACACTACTCCAGACACTCCCTTGCTCGTGATCTAAAGTTAGACAGAGATGCTGTGCTTGGCTGGGGTCACCTATCAGACAGGCCTCACACTTATCAACTAATTCACGGCCAATACAATGTTGTAACACTAGCGCAAAAATGCCCTTTATGGTGTGTGTCATCACTAGTGTTACATGATCATCATAGTTTTTACAATTATATCTCGGAACTTCCCTGTCTGAATCAAAACTCTTGTGGGTTCTAGCAAGGCAAGAACAGAAGCATGCAATGTTCAATCTTGTTCGGGGTCTTAAAGAGTTGACAGAGGAATCCATATCACTGGTGTCTGGTACTCCACTATTCTAATGAAGAGAAAAGAAAATAACACTTAAAACTGTAATGTGTGTCGGTCAGTAAAGAAGTACACAACTAAACACAGTTGTAGGACCTGTATATTTACCTCTCTTTCCATTGATGGTCCAAATCCATCATCAGTGTCTGAGGTTTTATCCTCCCTGCCATGTTCATGGTCCTTGTCATCATCTTCAGACTCATCACCAGTGTTGACACCTTCGTCTTCATCAGACATTGGGAGAGCATCCCTGGGGCTCGGAGGAGGAGCGCTGACACTATTCTTTTGATAAACATACAAAGAAGAAAACATGCATTTAAATTCACTTTGCATTGAAATTTATATATACACACATACGGCCTAACAGCATGTAAACACCGGCATACGTTTAAAATTAATAATAATATTCTAAACACGTTTTTAAAGTAAAATAAAGTGTTACCTCTTTTGGGTCCCTGTCTTCCGACCATCTTAATTTTGTGTTAGGTGCCCCCGCATCTTCATCAGCAGCGTGGTCGCTAGGGGGTGTCTTCTTAGCTGGTGTAGCCATAGTGCGCTATGGGGGTTTCCACCAGTTACCGCAGACCTGTTCTGTCCCGAACGGGTGACATGTTTTCTGTGTTTACCAGCATGCTCTTTATACTGTAAATGGTGGCCGGCGGCTCTACAGAGGAGGCGGGGTGTGGGTGGGGTTGGGGGCGTGTGTGGGGACACGTGGGTAAATTGGGGGCAGTGGCTCTACAGAGGAGGAGGAGGAGTGTGGGCGGAGTTGGGTGCGTGTATGGGTGCCACGTGGGTACAGTCATTTGTACCCATTAGGCTCGTGTCCATAACAAATATGTGATAACAATTTATCTCTCCAAATGGTCACCTCACCCAGTGTGTACACGTTGTTTTGAACGTGAGACCATGACCATAGCACGCATAGATACAGATGTCTGTTGGAGATCAACTTTATCGGAGTGAAATAGACACCCCAACATACCGCCCCAACTGAATTCTGTAATAAGAACAACATTTTTGGCGGTTTCCTGGTATGTTATGTGGAATACAATTTTGTGTGATTCTTAGAAAAATTATGAAATACCATTTTGCCCCCCCATAAATAAGCCGCTCCAAGCAGTTAATTTTACACATCCAATATAATATATGAAGGGACACACTCTTCATAATGGCATCTGACTGGGGTCCATTTGATGAGGAAGAGCTAGTAAATGCGTTATCATGTATTGATGGTAAGAATGTTTTTTATAGTAATAGAGTTGGGTTTAAAAGTGTTAGTATATCATGCATAGTTCATGGTTTGTATAATTTAAGGTGAGAGAGAACCGAGATATTACAGCACAGAATAACAGAGCCGAGACTGTCGGGCCGAGCACCCCGCAGGGGACCACGGAGAGTGGAACTCACAACCCCCAACGCCTACGTCCCGAACAGCGCCTTCCAAACCGCAGGAGACACGTGTTCTGAAGGTGGGCCAAAGCAATGTGTTTAATGGCCAGTTTTATTCAGATTTCATGGTATGCCATAGAACAAGTTGTTACATATTATGAATTAATTACATCTTCTAAAACATAATATCGTGTACATTTATGTGACCAATGTTTGTTTTTTGATTTGACAGTTGTTTAACCCACATAACTACACACTCCCCCACCCACCCCAAGTCACAGAGCAAACTTTGAATGGAGGTGTGTAACATTCACCGTTTTTACCAATGTTATTAATAATAATAATAATAATAATAATAATATTATATTTTGTATTTGTTCGAAATGTAGTGAAAAGTCACTGTATAAAGTGTAATTGACATGTTTGTTTTATTATAGCTAAAAATGCGGCACAGCCTGCATTGCCCTGCTTGAGAGGCGTGTCAAGTGGAAAACAGCTGAAGAGATCCGATCGTGCTGATAAAGGGAGGTCCGTTCTACAGCGGGGGAGACAGCCACCAGTCACACAAAGGGGAAACACAGCGCCCAGAAAAGCCCTGAGTAAGACAAACCGGGTGGCACACGACACCACCGATGTGGGGGTGCAATGTGTGAAAGTGAACCGACCGAGCTCCGCTACTGTAAAAAGAGGTAAACGGGGTAAAAGCACGGTTAAAGCCACCACTAGTGGGGATACTGAGATGAAATGTGATCAATCACCCTGTGTTGACATACAGACCCCTGGTGATTGTAGGGCCCTGGTGTTTAGCAAGATATGCAGTCAGCTTGTGGAGGCGTTAAACACCGCTCAGTGCAAAATACATGTTTTGACAAATTTGTTAAAACAAATAGGGAATTGACCCGTTTCTGATGAGAGTTTGATGAATCTGTAATTCACACTGTGAATCAATCAGTCTCTGCAAGATCGAGAAGGGTTGTTACAAAAAACAACCAATTCTGAAAACAACAATTGACAAACAATGAAAAAGGAGAAGCACAAAATCTGTCAGTCTGCTTGTGTAATTAGGGGGGTAATGCGAAATAAAATTAATGCTGCGAAAAGAATGCTGCGTAGGCTTAAATTTAGAACAAATGTGTCACAATTAGCACGGTCACAGACACTGTTGCACACTCTCCAGACGGGAGGCCATCCGGTAAACTTGGAAATTCAGGAATATATAGATCAGGATGTATCTAAGGAACTAGCATCGGTAGCTAATAACAATGATAATCAGTTCGGGGGTGGTGATGCTGCAATGTTAGAGATGAATAATGAAAATGATGAACAAATGGCTGAGGGTGGCGTTGGCGGGGACCCTCCTCGGGGGTTTTTGGAGATTATTCGTCGCTATGACCGAGAAATTAATAGGTTTCGGGCTATGGAGTTTTATGAAGAATTCAGGTTTGTGAACCTGGATCTGGTACAATCTTATATGAATGCTGTCCGTATTGTGCATGGAGCTGTGCAAGGATTGCTAAATGAAATATCACACAATGTGGGTCCTAATGATTTTGTACAGCTGAGACCGAGCTCGGGGTCAATAAATAATCCTTTCTAATCGAGGAGGCGAAATGTGGGGGAGCTGGACGCTGCAGATTTCTTAGAGAGCATAGCTAATTTACTACAAAGTCACAACAAAATTCTATCACATGTGAGTTTGCGAATAACGGTCACTGTGATTAGAAATATGCAAGGTGGTGGTGGTGCGCGGAGGCGCTTAAAAGGTATATTATTTAGTAAAATAATAGACATAAACCAAGGTAACAATTTATGTTTTGCTGCCAGTGTGTACCGCCTGTGGAAGGGTAAAGAATGCACAGATTCCGAAATGTTATATGGTGCCAAACGAATGCATAGCCAGCTGGGGTTTTCAATTCAGAAAAAAAAATGTTTATCAGATATTCAGGCATTTGAAAGACTATTGGGGGTCATTATCAAAGTATTGTACCATGAAAACGGATGGGAATATTTTACTACGGGGCCTACACCTATAAATTCTAAGTATCCGTTGCTCTTATCCTGTATCAAGTGTTGCTCATTGCTTCGCTGTCCTCGTCCTGTACCCTCAGTGTTTTCAGAGCCCGTTCTTGATCTTGTAGAAATATATTGCAGAAGAGCAGAACTACAATCACACTTTTTCAATGCTATTGCTGTTTTCTACCTCCCTGGTGAGGTACCAATGCGGGAAGTTTGTGAGAGTATTTCTAAAATGTGTATGATCCAATACACACAGTTATTTAAAAAGCTGACGTCTTGTACATGCTCACCAGAACCAAGCCTAATTAAATAACACATTTAATATTAAATAAGTACATGTGCAGTAGCCACTTGGACAATTACAGATCCCCAGGTCAAAACACAACAGAAAGACATGGAAGATCGTATTTTCAAATCACACCTGTGGCCCCCCTAACTGTAATTTGGTATTAGTGGGTCAAAGGATTTATTTAGTTCAAGTCATAATAAGATTATATTTTGAAAGGAAACACTACAGGATGTAATATTTAAAATGACTGTGAGTACCTTTCATTAACATTGTTTTAAAGGCTGGGACCAATATGGTGGAATATCTCCAACACACGGACATTGAGAGACTCGACCCCTTTGTGCTGCTGCTCAGAGACCAACTCTCAGTTGTCTCTGAGTAGGCTATGGATCAACTTCCTTTCCTAATATGAAGGAGACAATGGATACAAAACCTATAGGCAACTATGAAAAACAGGTGATTATTGTTATTCTTCTCATTATAAACTACTTAATACATCTCTCGCATAAAGTACAACAGGATAGTGGTGACGTCATTCAGGATTGGATTGCCATTGGTCAAAAGCCCTCTGAGAGAAATTGTGTGGCGACACTCCACACTCTTAGAAGAAATTGTTCTGCACAGAACCATAAAGGGTTCCTCGAGTAATCGCTCTGGTGGATCCCTTTATGGTTCTATGTAGAACCCCTTCAAAGGGGTTACATGAAGAACCCCCAAACATAGCGTTCTACACAGAACCATTCGTTTTAAAATGTTATATATAGAACCCATTCAAAAGGGGGACACGTGCTATACCTGAATTTGTTTTCCAAATACAATCTTTAAAAAATGTATGAGTTCATATATACAAACACACATACACAACGTAGAAATCACACTACTAGTGAAGTAACTTCATTTACATTATATGCCACAACTCCTCAATTTGGAACGCAAAAACAAGACATCTGATGTAAAAGTGTAAACTAATTATGAACAGCACTTTTGATTTTTATCTTCAATTCAGGGGCTACTTATTCGAACAGTAAACTGTATTCTCTCTTCAGAGTGACTGGAATGTTTTTGCCTACATTCAACTTAAATATGAAAGTTTCCAAAAACGGCATAGTTTTCTTTAAGGCTATTCAATGCCAAACACAAAATTCTCTCTGCTTTCAGTGCTTGTCCTTCAGCACAATTATACAGGTTCATGATGTTCTCATTTCAATACATTGTTTTCTTATTTAAACTATTTGACTTTGAGCTTACATTGAGAATAAAATCACGTTTGCAAGTAAAACCTGACCAAGAAAGGAAGCAGCACTACAATAAAACAATACACAGAATACAAAGCAGTTCCTTCAAAAGTGAAAGTGATAAAGAGTGATGTCTGTCAGTAAATTACGTTGAGATCTATTGCATAATCTACAACATTTTATACATCAAACCCAATTTACTAATATTATTGTTATGCATTAATTTGTCACATCTGCCTTTGTTGGTTAGGATAACAGTACAGGATCATCAATATGTACTGAAACGAAACCTGTCCTAGTAAGGTCGTGTCCTAACTGGATTTGACAGAGGAGCATGTAGCTGCCACCACCTTTGGTTTACCGGACGGTCCGGTCGAATAACCCTGGAAGCTAAAATTAGTGATGTTAAAGGGAGAGTGAAAAACCAAGAGGAAGTATATAACCAAGTCTTTTTAATAACCAATTTAATACGCTGGGTACACAATGTGCAATTTAGGCAAATAGAATAACAATCACAGTATCACTAAACAATCCATAAAAAGTCAATATCCATTAAACAGTTAAGTTAATTTCTCCCTCAAATACATACGACCAATTATTATAATAAAACCGCAATTGACCTTCATTAAAGAAATACTAAAATAAACCATACAATAAACACCAATGTAAGTGAAAAGAAACCACAATATAAACATCAGATAAACCATACAATAAACACACCAATATAAGTTACCACAATTACAACAGCAATTTCAACTATAAAAGCACACAATACAAACTCTTCAATGTAAAGCCAAAATTCACAACAAGCCAAAAAAAAAAAAAAAACGGGTTAATTGCTGTTTTAGATCAATTGATTGGAATATAGCTAATAGGATCAGCAAAATCCAATCAATCAATCACTCACTTGGCCCTGTTACACAGACTGATTAATAGCAGTATGTTTAAGTCTAACCATAAATTCATAAATTAAAGCAAAGAAACTGTTACTATGGGCAAGGACTTGTATAAAACCAAGTTTAAACAATGAAAACATGTAATCAAATACACATAATCCCACAAACAAACACATATAGATTTAAAATAGAGTCAGAGAGCTCCCGTCAACTGAACAGCTCCCCAGTGGCTCCAGAGGTTCAGCTCCAGGCTGGATCTAAACATTTAACTGTATATAGAGTGCATAAGGCATCACAAATTATAAATAAATTATATATTCTAGTTTGAGAATAATGTTAAAGTAATACACAATATACACTAAATAATAAAAATAAAGTAATAATAAAGTAAATAAATAGTAATGGTGTCGTCTAAGACCCAGAAGGACAAGGATTTGTTTGTTAAAAATCATATTATGGACAAATTCTATAAAGTCAAATTAAAGGGAAATGAAAGGCTGACATCCACAGGAGCAGCACTCTGGTGCAGCCCTGACAGCCTGATGTAAAATCCAGGCAGGAGAATGTAAACAGAATAGTGATATATTATAGTCTTATTTTCAGAAAATGTTTGGGGCCAGCATAAAATACCTGAAATAAATTAGACCTTGGATTTAAGATGAGTGAAGTAGTCAAAGGGTACGAATTTGAAGGATACTATAGAAATATAAAATGACAAGCATTGAAGAAGTGAGCTAAATTAACATTGAACCATTTAAAGGAGAAAATAAAAATAAAATACTATTTTACAACCCAGAAATACAAAATAAAATGTTGAAAATTGAATTTGAGCTAATTTCTGAAATGGGAATCTGAGGAAACAGTAAAATATGGTGAAGATATGAATACATAGATGTAGAACCGTCTCGCAAATAAGTGGAGAAATCGTGGAGATAAAGCAAATAGAACTTTAATCAAGCCGCTCGGAAGCCCCACGTCAGGAATAATTCCTTCAGTGAGAACTTAATGTTTACCAACATGAGTGCAGCTTTATAGGAAAATGACGTAACATCTTATGGCCGTTCATCCAATCAGAAGATACAGGTCCGGGTCCGTTTTATGATCTGTCCTCCCGTGAAGAGGTGATGGATCCAAAGCAGATGTCCGTCTTTGATGTGCACTAGGAAGATGCGATCCCACGGTCGTCATTTACCTAGTGTCAATCGCTCGTTAACAGAAACAATTCCTGCCTATCTGGAGAAACGATTAAGTCATAAACAAATTCTCAGCAGACATCTGTAGGCTATTTCGGCACTGGGTGATCTTTCATTTCTGACAGGAGTTTCTAACAAATCAACCTTGTTGACCCTTTACTTGTGCTGCTAAATCTAATCTGCTCAGTCTGTATACAAACTACTTCTAATGCTAGTATTAATATAAAACATTATATAATTATCACAAAACACTTTCTTCAACTTCCTATACAGAGTCTTCAATAGATAACCAGATACTCCAGGAAATTAAAGGGTCGTTTGGTAGCTGTGAGTTCCACAATGAAGAGTTTTTGAAATTCCCAGATATAAGATCCCTAAATACAATGTGTAGGTAAGAAATTAACTATTGATCAGTTCAACCTAGTTTCGGGAACAGTTCTTCTGAACATGTACCGGTGTAGATTGGACTTCAATAGGAGGAAGTTGACACAATAAGGACATATGAGCCGCGCAGGTGGACAGTCTTAGTGCCCACGCAAACTCTTCATTGGGGAAATCATTGACTGGACACATTTTTTGAAACTTTGTTTTCCTGAGGTACCTGGGAATCATTATTGAAATCAATTAAAAGGCTTATTTTCTAAAAGATATTTTGTTAAGTAAATATTTTAGTTAAAATAATGGAGTGAAATGTGTGTATAAATAGTAATAATACATGTCAATAAATATAACTTGAATTTTCTTGTAAGAAATTAGGAAAAGGAGAAAGAACAGCTTTTAGGATACAGAGCAATTTAGTGGGTCTGAGCGATGTTGAGGAAGGTTTGAGGAAGTTGACGAGGGGTTTAAGAGTTAATAAGGCTTGGGAAGCTGGAAAAAGGGAGTTTGATATGTGTGAAAGACATGTGCTGCCACTTTCAGCATGAGAGTTGTGAAGGTGGTTGAATGGAATATGAGGGAAAATAAGGAAGTTACTGAAGGTATAACTTAATGTAAAATAAATAAATCATTGAATGAGATAGTTTAAAGTCTAAAGTCATGATATTGTATGGAAATAGTCCTTTCACTAACAGAAATACCCTATCAATTAGGAAGGGATTCACCCCCCAGGAAGGAGGGGGGGGTCAGTGAAAGTGTCTGTGAGCTCAGCTGGGAAATTGAGAATAGTTACATTACTAATGCTAATAATATTGATGTTGATAGTCTTTGGCAAGATGGGCAAGATGGGCACTGCCTGTGGTATCTGTTCCAACAGAGCTCTCGATTGCTTAATTGAACCTTAATCAGAGCATTTTCATTATTTTTAACTGTAGAGGGTTTAAGTTAAGCATAGAATTGTATGAATAACATATTAAAGAACCAACTATTTTTTACACAATTTGAAAAGTACAATCTAAGCCGGTTGTTCATTTAATGGAGTCATTGAGTGTCCGGTTGAACAGAAAGCAGCAGGTCGGGGCCTAACCGATGAGCCGCTGCCCTCTGCTCAAACCTGCAGCTCGCCAGGCAGGCGAGTAGATCCAACACAATTCATATTAAAGATGCGACTCGGGTCCGAGACCGGCAGCAGCCAATGAGAGTCGAGCACATCCACGAAAACAAGTTACATTATTTTGAGTTTTTGATTTTGACTTTCATAAGTATTGATTCAAATACCTCAAATAACAATAGTTGTTTTGGGGCATCATGATGCAAAAGACCTAAATTCCGTGAAATCCTGCCTGTCGTTAAATGTGAGCAGCCCACCATTTTAAATATCGTCTGGGATTTAAAGAATCGCGTTAGCGTGGGTCTAGCTTTAATTTCAACACTTGTCAAGACACTTTTGGACTTTTGCACTTTTTTTACACAACATGAAATGAAAGCTTTTACTTTGCAGAACAATCTGAAGCAGAGTGACCATGATTTCACTTTGCTGTAAAATCATGGTTGCTCTGCGTCAGATTGTTGTGCAGAGTAAAAGTGTGGAAGTGGAAACAGTGTAGCTCATTGCCAGAGCCAGGGATCGGACCTGGGGCTTCATACCTTCAGTCTGACGCGCTCCCGACTGAGCTACTCGGGCAACTCCGGAAAGACCCGGAAGAGCGCTATTAACTGTGCGCTGTTTCTGCTGTCACTCATCTCCTGCAACAGGCCCGTAGCCAGCCTAGTGGAAGGGGGGTTCTTTTTTTCAAAAAGTGGACCTTTTTGCAGTTTTTCCCCTCATTTTGTATTCAATTATGAGGTTTAAATACTTCATTTTGGTTACTTTTTATGCACTAATTTGTGCTGGATTAGCTTGTCTGCTGGTATCTTAACGAGGACGCTTTTTGATGCACCGAAAATATTTACTACAATGTTGTCAAATTGCTTACCAAGATCATGTACCACCTTTTTCAGTCCAAACACACGCATGCACGCACGCAGACACACAGACACATGCGCACACACACACACACACACACACACACACACACACGTGAATGGAGCGCCGACACATCACACATATTCAGGGTAAAAATCTTCTGAATCGGTCACTGTAGCTAGCTAGTCCCACTGGATGGATAATGGTCAGAATTTACTGTGTTCTTCCTTGACCCATGCTACACCCCTCCACTGAGTTTCGTGAAAATCGGTCTTGTAGTTTTTGTGTAATCTGACAGACACAGACACACACGAGTAAAAACATTAGCTACCTTCTGCGTGGAGTTGACGACTGTTTGCTAGCACGTAGTTAGCGTTATCTATCTCAACTGTTAGATTAGGTAGTAAATATAACAACCTTACCCTGTTTGGCAGTGTTTTTGAACATATGTTCAATATTCTGCGACAATGACGCTGCTGCCTGCTTTCTCTCCCGTCTCTCCTGCTCTTTTCACCCCATACTCACTATCCAGCTTGATGTCGTTTGCATAACGTCAGTTGCTGCGCACAGGGCCAATTTGGTGCCCTAGGCAAGATTTTAAGTGGTGCCCCCTGCATCGCAGGGTCATTGTGTTCATACACTCACAGACTGCATAGCTTTATGTCTTTGAGATCTTCTTTATTTTAGAAACAAAACCCCCACACAAACAGTATAAAAACAGTATTAAAGAAACAAGTGACGTAAAATGAATTATAAATACAGTATTATAAAAGTATTGCACGAAAAAACGATATTACAGACACCTTAGTGCAATATGCATAATGTAGCAATGTTCTACAGCAGGGGTAGTCAATTATGTTGTGTCAGGGTCCACATTTCTTGGTCAAGGTATAATCAAGGTCCAGACATGGACTAAATCTGTGAATTAGTCATTTACCCCGTTGCTTATATTTAGTACATTCATTTCACAAAGTACAAAAATCAACTGGTTAAATAAATGTATATATTTGTATTAAAATGGTTTCAGACCACTTACATTTTAATTTGTTAAAGATTATTGTAGTCATATAGATAAACATAATAGAAACTTTCAAGCATTTTGTGTCTTATTAGATTAAAGTCTGTAGCATTTCCCTTTGTCCCACTGTGCACTGCACAAAATTAGTGTTGAAAAATGAGGGCGAAGACGATTGAGTAATTCAGGGTGCGGGTTCTGGGGAAGATGTTAACAACTGGAGACAAGTCAAAAAACAGCTCAAAATCTCCATGAAATCAGGCAGATTTGGACTCAAACATATCTTTGCTTCACAACCACACATCAGCAGCGGAAAATCCCATATCAAGCAACATTATATATGCAAACTGGACGCGGTGCCGGTGGGTGTGATGGAAACGTGTCGCTGCTGAAACGCGTCTGCACTGAAATCCGCTGCGTCCGCCGCTGCCGGACGAGTTTCTAGGTGAACACAAGCTATGGCACCGTGACCCCCGGTCGTGTGCGCACTTTTATATTTTAGAGGCGAGGTTGACAATGTCCAATTTTAGCTGCTTATGTATAGAAATCAGCAAAACCCAATAGCTGTGTTTGTGTTGTTTTTGACAGTACAAAGTGCCGCTGTTGCCCAGTGCAACTCACTGACTGACTCCCTAACAGCAGCTCTATACAGGACATCCCATATTAACACTCACATCCTATTGGCTAATAACCAGGAATTGCTGTGACTTGGTTCCACACAATAACAAGCACTGAGTGCAACAAACCTCCGTACAAATGTTCACTCTTTCGGGCGCCCCTAGCATTTGCCTATTCCGATAGGGCCGGCCTTGGCTTCGCATGTAATACTCCTGTAAAGGATCATTTTAATGAAGACAAAAAAACGGACTTTGGCTACAGGCATGTGCAATGCCGTGTTTATGTGAGAGCTGTGACGCGCTGTAGCAGCAACTACATGTTTTCTACATCTCATCTCTAATGTGAGACAATAAATACATGCATGTGCAAATAGTGCTACATGTTCAATGAATCGCCAACATTGGAATCGGCAGGGACATGTATCTATGTATTTAATATTGGTTTAGTTATTTATTCCTGTAGTGTAAAATAAAAACCGCAAGAGTAGAAAAAGCATTTTTGCACGACCACGGTGTATTTCTGCGCTCGATCATTGTAGCAGTGAATGACGTCATACAAGCCCGCTGTGTCAATCACAGCCAGTGGGCGGTGTCCAGTGCGCTTATTGGCCGACATTATACTTCAGCGTTTAGTGTCACCGTCTCACAAACACTGAAACCCCAGAGGAGATGAGATGTAGTAAACATGTAGTTGCTGCTACAGCGCGTCACAGCTCTCACATAAACACGGCATTGCAGGAGATGAGTGACGGCAGAAACAGCGCACAGTTAATAGCGCCCTTCCGCGCCGATGCTCCGTTGCCGGAGTAGCTCAGCTGGAGAGCAGCAGGGTGACGATCCGGAGGATCCGGGTTCGAGGTCTGGCCCGGCAATGTGTGACTTGACATCCAGCCAATGTTTTTTTATTTGCAGGACGATGTCAAGCAGCGACCATGATTGCACTGCGCTGTATAAGTCATGCTCGCACTGTCCCGGGCCTTTGCTTTTGTATGCAGGATAATCCATGCCAGAATTAAAAATGAATACACAGAGAAAATCATCAATGAATCAATACATGTTGAAAGAAATAAATGAATACATCAATAAATAAATAGACATTTAGACAATAGACATAGGTCAATATGCAGCGGCTCGTTTGGAAAACCGAGCTCAACATCCTTCCCCAACAAATAGGCCACGACTTGCCGCAGCCCTGTAGACGGGGCGTCCATTTTCCACATGAATTTACTAGCTAAGAGTTGTATTGTTGTGCAGAAGCTATTTTTGACTTTGTTCTGAATCGCACTGTCTGTTACACGTGGCTCGAAGCCCAATGTTTGCGCTACAATGTTAACGTTCATATTTCACACTTTCTATGTTTGTCTTTTTTTTAGCCCAAGTGTCCAGGCTTTTCGCGCATGTAGACGATGTGCAAAAAGAAGCGCACTTTCCCGCTCCAGCGCCGCGCTGTTATGTCATGCTGTAAATATAGTAGTACTGTGATGAGCCAGTCGGCTCTGTCACTGATTGAATTGGCTCTTATTAACCCTAATTGGACTGAGCATTGCGACCAATCACGGGATGTCATACCGGGAGCAGATGGGGATATAAGCAGTGCTCAGAAGACACAAGAGAGACTCTTTCTACGGCTAGCATTGCTTGTGTTGGTTTGTGTGCAGATAATAGGGGGCTGCTTGTTTTTACATGTGCAGTGTGCAGTGTGCAGTGTGCGCCAAATGCTGGGGAGCTGTTCAGTTGACGGGAGCTCTCTGACTCTATTTTAAATCTATATGTGTTTGTTTGTGGGATTATGTGTATTTGATTACATGTTTTCATTGGGCAAGGACTTGTATAAAACCAAGTTTAAACATAGTAACAGTTTCTTTGCTTTAATTTATGAATTTATGGTTAGACTTAAACATACTGCTATTAATCAGTCTGTGTAACGGGGCCAAGTGAGTGATTGATTGATTGGATTGTGCTGATCCTATTAGCTATATTCCAATCAATTGATCTAAAACAACAATTAACCCGTTTTTTGTTTTTTTTTGGCTTTACATTGAAGAGTTTGTATTTTGCTTTTATAGTTGAAATTGCTGTTGTAATTGTGGTAACTTATATTGGTGTGTTTATTGTATGGTTTATCTGATGTTTATATTGTGGTTTCTTTTCACTTACATTGGTGTTTATTGTATGGTTTATTTTAGTATTTCTTTAATGAAGGTCAATTGCGGTTTTATTATATTAATTGGTCGTATGTATTTGAGGGAGAAATTAACTTAACTGTTTAATGGATATTTACTTTTTATGGATTGTTTAGTGATACTGTGATTGTTATTCTATTTGCCTAAATTGCACATTGTGTACCCAGCGTATTAAATTGGTTATTAAAAAGACTTGGTTATATACTTCCTCTTGGCTTTTCACTCTCCCTTTAACATCACTAATTTTAGCTTCCAGCGTTATTCGACCAGACCGTCCGGTAAACCAAAGGTGGTGGCAGCTACACGCTCCTCTGTCAAATCCAGTTAGGACACGACCTTACTAGGACAGGTTTCGTTACAGTACATTTTGATGATCCTGTACTGTTATCCTTGCCAGCAAAGGCAGATGTGACAAATGAATGCATAACAATAATATTAGTAAATTGGGTTTGATGTATAAGGTGTTGTAGATTATGCAATAGAGGGCGGTGACGTGCACTAGGAGACTATACTATTTTGTGCATATGGCTCTCCTAATATTTTCGGTCAGCTTATTACCCAAAATATCAAATACTCTTCAGGATTGCATTCCACAAATAAAGCCAATCCGTTTTTAGTGTTTCTCTGAACACATCCAAGCTTACCTAGGCGCTACATATTCTTTTCAATTACCCGTAATTCTGATCTGTATTTTGGCTTGTTAATAGAAGATATTGAAGTTGGACTCCTAATTCAAAATAACCAATATGTATCTCAACGTAATTTACTGACAGACATCACTCTTTATCACTTTCACTTTTGAAGGAACTGCTTTGTATTCTGTGTATTGTTTTATTGTAGTGCTGCTTCCTTTCTTGGCCAGGTTTTACTTGCAAAAGTGATTTTATTCTCAATGTAAGCTCAAAGTCAAATAGTTTAAATAAGAAAACAATGTATTGAAATGAGAACATCATGAACCTGTGTAATTGTGCTGAAGGACAAGCACTGAAAGCAGAGAGAATTTTGTGTTTGGCATTGAATAGCCTTAAAGAAAACTATGCCGTTTTTGGAAACTTTCATATTTAAGTTGAATGTAGGCAAAAACATTCCAGTCACTCTGAAGAGAGAATACAGTTTACTGTTCGAATAAGTAGCCCCTGAATTGAAGATAAAAATCAAAAGTGCTGTTCGTAATTAGTTTACACTTTTACATCAGATGTCTTGTTTTTGCGTTCCAAATTGAGGAGTTGTGGCATATAATGTAAATGAAGTTACTTCACTAGTAGTGTGATTTCTACGTTGTGTATGTGTGTTTGTATATATGAACTCATACATTTTTTAAAGATTGTATTTGGAAAACAAATTCAGGTATAGCACGTGTCCCCCTTTTGAATGGGTTCTATATATAACATTT
The DNA here is from genome assembly GCF_036373705.1 of Amia ocellicauda. NCBI lineage: Eukaryota > Metazoa > Chordata > Actinopteri > Amiiformes > Amiidae > Amia > Amia ocellicauda. The sequence continues at coordinate 58,893 of NW_027102736.1, read as the reverse complement.
TAAAACGAATGGTTCTGTATAGAACGCTATGTTTGGGGGTTCTTCATGTAACCCCTTTGAAGGGGTTCTACATAGAACCATAAAGGGATCCACCAGAGCGATTACTCGAGGAACCCTTTATGGTTCTGTGCAGAACAATTTCTTCTAAGAGTGTGGAGTGTCGCCACACAATTTCTCTCAGAGGGCTTTTGACCAGTGGCAATCCAATCCTGAATGACGTCACCACTATCCTGTTGTACTTTATGCGAGAGATGTATTAAGTAGTTTATAATGAGAAGAATAACAATAATCGCCTGTTTTTCATAGTTGCCTATAGGTTTTGTATCCATTGTCTCCTTCATATTAGGAAAGGAAGTTGATCCATAGCCTACTCAGAGACAACTGAGAGTTGGTCTCTGAGCAGCAGCACAAAGGGGTCGAGTCTCTCAATGTCCGTGTGTTGGAGATATTCCACCATATTGGTCCCAGCCTTTAAAACAATGTTAAAGAAGATGTTAAAGATCTTGTAGAAATATATTGCAGAAGAGCAGAACTACAATCACACTTTTTCAATGCTATTGCTGTTTTCTACCTCCCTGGTGAGGTACCAATGCGGGAAGTTTGTGAGAGTATTTCTAAAATGTGTATGATCCAATACACACAGTTATTTAAAAAGCTGACGTCTTGTACATGCTCACCAGAACCAAGCCTAATTAAATAACACATTTAATATTAAATAAGTACATGTGCAGTAGCCACTTGGACAATTACAGATCCCCAGGTCAAAACACAACAGAAAGACATGGAAGATCGTATTTTCAAATCACACCTGTGGCCCCCCTAACTGTAATTTGTTATTAGTGGGTCAAAGGATTTATTTGGTTCAAGTGATAATAAGATCATATTTTGAAATGAAACACTACAGGATGTCATATTTAAAATGACTGTGAGTACCTTTCTTTATTGACGGTTCTGAGGGGGGCAGGGATTAGTTGAGTGTGCTAATTGGAGCTGTGAAGTGTGCAGAGAAAATACAAATGTTTTCTTTTAATATGAAAACAAAGAACTTTTTTTTAACACCGACCTGGGATTGTGTTTCTTTCCAAGTTTCCTTATTGTTTCTGAGAAGAGACTGTTCACTTGCAAAGTGAACTGGACCCGTGTGACTCGCAGGTAAGGAGAGCCCGTGTTGAACTAAGATGGCTACAGTGAGTTTTCCTGGACAAAGCTCGGGCAAAGGATAGCGCAGAGTGCACCTGCACCTGAGATTGTGTTGAGAAGCTTTGTGATAAGAGCAGGTAAAGAGGGAAAAGAAACACAAGTCAGCAGCAATAGTATTTTCTTTCTTTGAAGCACACATTTTGTTTTAACTGAAACGGGACTACAACTTTTGAAAGGGAAATAGTTGCTAGTGCACTGTATTTGTATTGAGTTTATTAGAAGAAAAAAAGCTTATATTTTGGACAGAACTAACTCGTTTGGCATGCAACTAGCAGCAAGCGATGAGAAGCAAACAAAACAGCAAGTTAGCAAGTTACAGGCTGTCCTAGGTCCGGGGGTGCTTATGGTTGTTTATGGGTTCCCTTACCTTAGCCAGTGTCATGTACGGGTGTCCGTACCTTACTAGAGTGTTTGTTTTTATTATAATATATATATATATATATTATAATATATAATAATGTAATATTTCAGATAAATCGTCACAATGAGTGACACCAGCATTATTGGTTTTTTGAGAAATAAAAAAACAGAATGTAGAGAAGAAAATGTTGGAAGGAAGTTGGGAGAAAGACTGGTCTTCGAAGGAGCACCGGGACTGGTGGAAGCAACAACAACCAGATAAGACAGAGAAAGGAATTGTGATATTGTGTCAGGTTGGTGAGAATCAAGAAAAGAAAATAACAGAAATGGAAGATCATCATAAACAGTAATGTGAATTGAGAGCAGAAGTTGTGAAAAATACGATAGAATTAATAGAACTACAAGGCAAATTAGAAGGGCAAGAAAAGTGGTCAGAAAAGGTGAAGGTGTAGGTGCGCGATGTGCTGCCGTGTTAGGAGCGCGTCGCGACACAGATCACTCCGAGGACGACAGGCCCGATTGGGATGATTTAGATCGCAAAGCATGGGAATATGAAAAAGGAGGTTTTGCTAGCGCTCCTCCCCCATATAATCCGGAATATAAATCAATCACTGATTTTGGTTATAATAATACATTGTATCCAGATCTGACCGCTCTGAAAACGGTCCCAGCTGCACCCATGCAAGTCAAAACTAGACAGAGTAAAGAGGAAGGTCAATCAATAGTCTATATGACTAAAACCCATGTCCCCTTCTCCCCAGGAGAAAAAGAAATGATATGGGCGTCCCTCCCAAAATTAAAACCAAACCAGGGTAACACAACTTTTTGGGATATTCTAGATGAAAAGATGGTTATTCACCTCCTTCACCCGCACGATGTACACATCATCGTGAAGGCTAAATGTCCGCCCAACATTTGGATACAGTTACTACGAGAATATCAGACCGGGGAGTGGGCTAATGTAGCCTCTACAGATGAGGAGGAAATAACAGAACTTTTTCACAATGGATCAAGAAAACTGAGATAGTGAAATAATGAAATAATCGAGTGGGATTATTTGACATTTTATTCTAAATAATCATAAGCTTAAATAATAAGTTATAAGGGCTGTTTGAGACACTGCAGGGTCAATAAAACATGCCACAGATCGGATATCTGAATTATCTTTAGATATCAATGTGTATGTGCTTTGTGTGTTTATGTATATGTATAGTTTGAAGGTGATATAAGGTAAATGTCTATGTTTTGGCAATCATTTTAGAATTATATTTAAAAATGTAACAACAGATTTATCATATTCATGAGGATCTTTGGCTCTATACAGAGTGCCTCAAGCATCAGAAATCAGAAAGAAAGACTATTATAAGAAAAGTAATCCAAAATATACATTGAATAAACAGATGGATAATAATAGTAATACATAAATAGTCATGGTGTCTCCACAAGAAGAACCAGAATTTGTTTGTTAAACATCATGTTATGGACAAGCTCTGTCAAAAGTCAAATTCAAGGAAACGAAAGGCTAGAAGAGAGCCTGGTGCAGCCCTGACAGCCTGTGAAAGCAGGAGAATGTAAACAGTCTGGTGACATGTTACAGTCTTTCAGAAAATGTTTGGTTATTGGTGCCTAGCATATAATACCTGAAATGAAAGTCAAAGTAGACCATGGTTTTAAGATGAGTGATGTAGGAAAAGGGTAAGATACCGCAGAAGTATAAGATTACAACTATAGAATAAGTAAGCTCAAGTAATATAAAATGCTTTACAGGAGAAAAGTAAGAATGGAAAGGAAGAGTAAAAGAGAAGGTGTCCTAGGATTATGGGAATCATTATTGAGATCAATGGCCTATTGGCTAATATTTTGTTAGGTACATATATGACTTCAATAAACGAATAATGGAGTGACATCTGTATAAATATAAATAAAACATATTGATAAAAAAACCTGAATACATTTCTTGTAAGAAATTAAGAATAGGAGAAAGAATAGCTGTTAGAATGCAGAGCAATGTTAACCAAAGTTGAAGAGGGTTTGAGTAAGTTGACGAGGGTCTGAGTAAGTTGATAAGGCTTGGGAAGCAGGAAAAGGTGAGTTTGATGTGTGTGAGACAAATGTGCTGCCACTTTTAGCACAGAGAGCTTCTGATGGTGATTGAATGAAACGTGGGAAAATAAATAAACTTGATGTAGGATAAATGAATAAATAATTGAATGAGATATGAGCCGCAGAGACCTCCCACATTGGAAAGTGGACTACAGCAGATAATCCTCTCCTCTCCCAGGGCAGGGTGATTAAGTGGGGACGCGTGTGAAGAGTGCAGGTGGACCCAGGTGAGTTGTGAAAGAAAGAAGAAACAAAAATAATAAGGCACGCGTGCAAACAATCAAAATAATACTAAGTGAATAACAAATTAAACAATAAAGTGAAAGATAATCAACACACAAAATAATGGCAATATAGAACCAAACAAAATACACAAGCCATATTGCATAAAGTGAAGTGAAATATAAATATAATAAGTAATGGTGATTAAGGAGCTAATTAACACCGTCCGTGACATTTACATTGGTTGGGTGTGTGGATACCAGTAATAATTTTTGTTTTATTGAAATACAAAATAATTCTATTTTTCCGAAGTGCTGAACTTTAATACAGTCTAGAAAGATTAATTTTTTGTCTTGGGCTATATTATTATTACCATAGTTTTTCTATTGTATAAGTATCTTGGAGTAGAGGCATAGGTGGGCATGTGGGCAGAGGAGTAGGAAGGCCGGTCAAGCAAATAAGCTTGCTAAGGTACGCAGCAGCAGCAAGCAGCCCCCACATCCAGCCAGCCAGCCAGTCTGGCTGGCAGTGACTGAGTGGTTGACAGACGGCAAGCAACGGAATGTACGTGCTCTGTGATGTCATAGCAGTCAGCTGAGAGAGGCTCGTGATGTCATCGCTGAGCTGGCTGGCTGACTGGCTGGCTGGCGGGCTGGCTGGCTCTGTGTGTGTGTGTGTTTGTGTGTGTGTCTGTTTTTCTGTTTGTCAGTCTGTCTGTCTGTCTCTCTCTCTCTCTCTCTCCCTCTCAATTCATTTGTATTGTCAAAAGCAATTGGACATACATACATTCATATATACACTCACCTAAAGGATTATTAGGAACACCTGTTCAATTTCTCATTAATGCAATTATCTAACCAACCAATCACATGGCAGTTGCTTCAATGCATTTAGGGGTGTGGTCCTGGTCAAGACAATCTCCTGAACTCCAAACTGAATGTCTGAATGGGAAAGAAAGGTGATTTAAGCAATTTTGAGCGTGGCATGGTTGTTGGTGCCAGACGGGCCGGTCTGAGTATTTCACAATCTGCTCAGTTACTGGGATTTTCACGCACAACCATTTCTAGGGTTTACAAAGAATGGTGTGAAAAGGGAAAAACATCCAGTATGCGGCAGTCCTGTGGGCGAAAATGCCTTGTTGATGCTAGAGGTCAGAGGAGAATGGGCCGACTGATTCAAGCTGATAGAAGAGCAACTTTGACTGAAATAACCACTCGTTACAACCGAGGTATGCAGCAAAGCATTTGTGAAGCCACAACACGTACAACCTTGAGGCGGATGGGCTACAACAGCAGAAGACCCCACCGGGTACCACTCATCTCCACTACAAATAGGAAAAAGAGGCTACAATTTGCACAAGCTCACCAAAATTGGACAGTTGAAGACTGGAAAAATGTTGCCTGGTCTGATGAGTCTCGATTTCTGTTGAGACATTCAGATGGTAGAGTCAGAATTTGGCGTAAACAGAATGAGAACATGGATCCATCATGCCTTGTTACCACTGTGCAGGCTGGTGGTGGTGGTGTAATGGTGTGGGGGATGTTTTCTTGGCACACTTTAGGCACCTTAGTGCCAATTGGGCATCGTTTAAATGCCACGGCCTACCTGAGCATTGTTTCTGACCATGTCCATCCCTTTATGACCACCATGTACCCATCCTCTGATGGCTACTTCCAGCAGGATAATGCACCATGTCACAAAGGTCGAATCATTTCAAATTGGTTTCTTGAACATGACAATGAGTTCACTGTACTAAACTGGCCCCCACAGTCACCAGATCTCAACCCAATAGAGCATCTTTGGGATGTGGTGGAACGGGAGCTTCGTGCCCTGGATGTGCATCCCACAAATCTCCATCAACTGCAAGATGCTATCCTATCAATATGGGCCAACATTTCTAAAGAATGCTTTCAGCACCTTGTTGAATCAATGCCACGTAGAATTAAGGCAGTTCTGAAGGCGAAAGGGGGTCAAACACAGTATTAGTATGGTGTTCCTAATAATCCTTTAGGTGAGTGTATATATATATATATATATATATATATATACATACATACATGCTAGAAAGTCATTACTATGTTATCTTAAAGGCTAACTAAGCAGAACATATATCATTATCGAACAGAGTTCATAGGTCTATACATGGTATTAGGGAACAGGCACGTAGGTCATTCTGTTTGACATTGTCTCCAAGGTTCTCATTGTAAATAACAAAGAGAAATCAAACTACCTTATGGCCTCCTGACCTTCTAGCTTGACCTTATCTTTCTTAAGTATACAAGAGAGAAAAACAGTTGTGAGAAAAGAATTTCTAACTTTCCTTCCACACATACATACATACATACATACATACATACATACATACAAACCAGAGGCATGCAAAAAAATATAAAGAGGAAGAAAATGTTGTATAGCACATACAAAAGGGATGGTGATGAAACAAAATACATAGAATATGTTGAGCTGCAAAGAGATCTTAAGAAAGGGATCAGGAAAGCAAAGAGGGAAATAGAAAGAAACATAGCTCTTGGAGCTACAACCATTGCAATGAGCTTTTTTCAAAATTACAACAGCAAGCGGTCAATTAAGGAGGAGGTGAAACAGATAAAGGGCAAAAATGGAGGTATCTTGGAAAACGAACAAGATGTGGCAAATATTCTAAATGAGTATTTCACAGAGGTTTTTACAAAAGAAAAAACAGATGACATGCCACAGGTTGACAATCAATCCAGTCAAACCCTAAGAGAGATCAGGATAAATGAGGAGGAGGTACTAAAGGGACTAGCAGAATTAAAATCAAACAAATCACCTGGGCCAGATGGGATATTTCCAACAGTACTTAAAGAAATGAGGGAAATTATGTATAGGCCGTTAACTCGATTATTTCAAATGACACTTAGAACAGGGGATGTTCCCACTGACTGGAAGACAGCAAATTTCATACCAATCCACAAGAAAGGGGACAAAACTGAGCCAGGAAATTACAGACCAATCAGTCTCACCTGCATCACCTGTAAAATGTTGGAAAAAATGATTAGACAGAAAATAGAGGAGCATCTCAATGAAAACCATATTCTTGGAGATAGTCAACATGGGTTTAGACGAGGCAGATCATGTCTTACTAACTTAATACATTTTTTTGAACATGCAACTGCAGCTGTAGATCACGTGAAAGCATATGATATGATATACTTAGATTTCCAAAAAGCTTTTGATAAGGTTCCACACCAAAGACTGATCCTCAAATTGGAAGCTGTAGGCATTCAGGGTCATGTAAGTAGATGGATTATGAACTGGTTGATGTATAGGAAACAGATTAGAGGAGTCACTTCTAACTGGAGTGAGGTTGTTAGTGGAGTTCCACAGGGATCAGTACTAGGGCCTTTGCTTTTTCTAATCTATATTAATGATCTGGACTCTGGGATACTTAGCAACCTTGTCAAATTTGCAGATGATACTAAAATAGGTGGCTTAGCAGATACAATCTTGGCAGCACATGCTATTCAGAGGAACTTAGATAAATTCAGTTGTGGGCTGACACCTGGCAAATGAAATTCAATGTGGACAAGTGCAAGGTAATACATGCAGTAAAACAAAAATGTCCACTATAATTACACTATGGGAGGTACAGATCTAGATGAAGTAATGCATGAGAAAGACCTAGGAATCTATGTGGATTCACTTTCTCCATCCAAACAATGTGGGGAAGCAATACAAAAGGCATACAGAATGCTAGGGTATATCGTCAAAAGTGTAGAATTTAAGTAATGTTAAGACTGTACAATGCGCTAGACCTCATCTGGAATACTGTGTACAGTTCTGGGCACCACACTTCAAGAAGGATATTGCTGCTTTAGAGACAGTTCAGAGGAGAGCAACCAGACTTATTCCAGGTCTGAAGGGAAAGTCCTACTCGGAGAGACTGAGGGAACTGAACCTTTTCACCCTGGAACAGAGGAGATTACGTGGGGACTTGATCCAAGTCTTCAAAATCATGAAAGGTTCCTCAAACCAGAGGAGCTTTTCCAGATCAGCAGGGACACACGCACCAGGGGACAACAAATGGAAATTGGGCTTCAAGGCATTCAAGATGGAAAGTGGTAGAAGCTGAAAGTTTGGGAACATTTAAAAATAGACTGGATAGGATCCATGGATCACTTAGATATTAATGGACACCAAACGAGCATGATGGGTCGAATGGCCTCCTCTCGTTTGTAAACTTTCTTATGTTCTTATGTTCTTATGTTCTTATGAATGTTCCCTAAGCATGTTTCAAATGTTCCCTAATTTATGTTACAAATGTGCCTTAGCACCTCTCTCTCTCTCTCTCTCTCTCTCTCTCTCTGTCTCAATTCAGTGCATTTGTATTGTCAAAGCAATTGGACATGCATACATACATACATACATATATATGGAAAATAAACAATATGTGTACATCTCTGCATTAATGGTGCCCTAACAGATGTGCAAGTTACATGACAGACAGACAGACAGACACTCACACACACTTTCACACACACACACACACACACACTTTCACAGACAGACAGACAGACAGACACACACACACACACACACTTGTATACCTGACACGTATAGAAGACTGGATAGGGAGATATAAATAGCAATGGGGAGACTCTTGTACTTGGTGTGGCTCTATCCATATAGTGGGGCCAGCAGCCACTTAGCAGGTGTAGCAATAGAAGCTCAGCCTGGGGAGACTGGATTTAGCATTTCCTCTCCATTTTGATAAGTATCCTTAATCATTTCTGCAAAATACTTCTATGATACCTATGTATGTTTTTTACTTGTACTATATTATACTATCAAGTATCAGTGTACACATACAATGTGACCTGTTACATTAATACAGAGGCCACGGAAGGCCAGATCACTAATAGCCACTGTCCCCTGATATTACACTTTTTTACAATCACTTTGGCACTCATTTCAGAACCTTGATGTCATTTTTCAAAACTCTAGACACTAAACTCACACCCGATGATCAAAATGCACATTTTTCAATTGCTTGGATACAATACACATCAACCTCAGATCATTTGTTCATTGAACTAAAATGATACAACTTAACGTCAAAGTATTACCATTTCAAAATGCAATTCACACATTACATCTGAGATCACTGTCTATTCATTTCATTACAAAGATCTAACTATCAATTGATACAGCTGCTCAAAATGATAAGTGACTGTTGCATTACTCTTAATTCATAGTTTTATGGAAACTGACGAACAGTATTCCATGTTTCGATCATGAAAGTTTCAGGATAATGAGATCCATTGACACCAATAACCGAGGAGCATGAACCAGTTGGACTACATTATCTATGGATGTAATATTTCATCATCATTCATCATCATGTAGCACTTTTCCACACCATGTTTTCAGTGTGGAAGGAAAGTTAGAAATTCTTTCTCTAATACCTGTTTTTCTCTCTTGTATACTTAAGAAAGATAAGGTCAAGCTAGAAGGTCAGGCCAGAAGGTAGTTTGATTTCTGCTTGTTATTTACGATGAGAATCTTGGAGACAATGTCAAACAGTATGATTGAAGTGCCTGCTCCCTAATCCATGTGTTGATCTATGAACTCTGTCCTATAATGATATAAATTCTGCTTAGCTAACTTTTAAGATAACATAGTAATGACTTTCTGATTATAACCAGCTCTTTGATTTTTGTGAATAAAAGCTCTGACTGTTAAAATGAAGGCAGAGCGACTTTGGGATCTTCTTGAGTCACTGTTCCTCTCCACGCTGCGTGTATTAAAGGCTTTGCAACTAACGCTCCAACCTGGTTGAAGATGATTGTTCTTCCACATCAGATTTGACATTACTGTATGTATGCAGGCCCTTGTAATTGCTTTTCCAATACTGCCAACTGGTTATTGATGATTGATTTCACATTGTGGTACGAGTATCGAGTGAAATGAGTGCTATCCACCCGAGCAACACAGTGATAACATGGAGCCGGCAGGTCATCCAGGTCACAATAGAGGTCAAGCAGTGGGAGGAGGAAGACGTGGTGGTCAAAGGAATGGAAGGGGACATGCACCCCTTCTGAGAGGTGGTCGTGGGCCTCGTCATAGAGGAGGGCTTAGGCCTCACCAGAGAGGCAGCCATGGGCCTCATTTGAGAGGTGTTGGGGGAACGTGGTAGAGGACAAGGCCACGGACCAGACAGCGGCAGCAACAGCAAATAGTGTCCAGTGAAATCCGAGAAATAGTTGTAGAACATGTTGTAAATCATGGCATGACCATGACTGAGGCAGCTACAATGATTCAATCAAACCTCAGAATCAACTCAGGATCAACTGTGGCCTCAATCATCAGAAATGTCCGTACTGAGAAGCGGCAAGTCTTCAGCATGCACTAAACATTAGGCTACTCTCAATTGTCAAATGACTGTATACTGCATACCAATGTGTAGCACAGAGTATAGTGTGCCTTTTGAAAGAAATGCAGACAGAGTGAAGCAGCTGATGACTGAGTATGTTCAGGTATGTTCAGTTTCAAGATGCCTCTTGTGAAAAATGGTTGTGAGAACCTGAACCTGAACACAGGGCTGATGGAAATTTAGAAGTACAGTAATCAATCCTTTGTTTTGCTTTTTACACTAAGCCAGGTGAGGAACACTGCAGTTGACATTTTACTGTAGTTTTGTTCTTTTTTGTAGCTAATTATTGTTGCATGGATTCAAAGAAACCTATGGTGTGATTTGATTGTATTGCATCAATACATTTCAGATTTTGTTCAATGATTCCACTGTGTCTGTAGTATTCTCTCTACTAGTCCTTTTACAGTGATGTATTTATGTGTAGTACCATAATGAAACATGTATCACATATTTTGTACTACAATATTTAATGATTGTACGAACAACTACACAGTGAAACTATCGGTATCTTCTGTGTTACTATGTTACTATGGTATTTCATGATAAATGAGTTATTTGAACCAACAAGTCTGCAAGTGCTAGGTTTCTTTAAATATATGAATGCACAATGCAATGTTTTGAACATTGGACAGCCTGTGTTACAAGTGATGACCGTTTTGAGTTTTGTGTCTAGAGTTTTGAAAAATGACATCAAGGTTCTGAAATTAGTGACAAAGTGATTGTAAAAAACTGTATATTCATCCTATTTAATGTGCTCTTTTAAAATGTACTTTTCTTTTTTATGTTGCCATTTCTGTTCTACCAATGTTTCAGTTGTTAGCCAAAGATTGACAGAGTACATCTCATACACACAGGCCAGACAGCAAAGATTTCTTTTTGAAATTCAATTACAAATGCTGCATGAACTCATCAATACGATTAGAGCTCCTGAAAGCAATATAACTAACTCACTCTACAGCATCTCATTAGCAGTGAAAAGAAACCAAGAAAGTTGGGACAGTCGACTGTTTACCACTATGTAACATCACCTTTTCTTTTAATAACACTTATTAAGCACTTGGGCACTGAAGACACCACTTGGTTAAGTTTAGCAAGTGGGATTTCCCCCCATTCATCCATTATGCATTTCCTCAGCTGCGCAACTGCACAGGGCCTTCGTTGTCTTAATTTGCACTTCATAGTGCGCCACACATTCTCAATTCGGAGACAGGTCAGGACTGCAGGCAGGCCATGCTAGCACCCGCACTCTCTGCCTACGCAACCATGCGCTTGTAATCTGGGCAGAATGTGGTTTGGCGTTATCCTGCTGAAAAATGCAGGGACGTCCCTGAAAAAGATGATGTCTCGATGGCAGCATATGTTGCTCCAAAATGTGTACATCTCTTTCTGCAAAAATGGTGCCCTCACAGATGTGCGAGTTACATGACAGACACTCATACACACTGTCACACCCATACACACACAAACACACACTTTTACAGACAGACACACGCACACACACACACACACACACACACACTTTCACAGACAGACAGACAGACACACACACTTTCACACACAATCACTTTCACAGACAGACACACACACACAAACTTACATACATACATACATACATACATACAGTGAGGGAAAAAAGTATTTGATCCCCTGCTGATTTTGTACGTTTGCCCACTGACAAAGAAATGATCAGTCTATAATTTCAATGGTAGGTGTATTTTAGCAGTGAGAGACAGAATAACAACAAGAAAATCCAGAAAAACGCATTTCAAAAAAGTTATAAATTGATTTGCATGTTAATGAGGGAAATAAGTATTTGATCCCCTATCAATCAGCAAGATTTCTGGCTCCCAGGTGTCTTTCATACAGGTAACGAGCTGAGATTAGGAGCACTCTCTTAAAGGGAGTGCTCCTAATCTCAGCTCGTTACCTGTATAAAAGACACTTGTCCACAGAAGCAATCAATCAATCAGATTCCAAACTCTCCACCATGGCCAAAGAGCTGTCCAAGGATGTCAGGGACAAGATTGTAGACCTACACAAGGCTGGAATGGGCTACAAGACCATCACCAAGCAGCTTGGTGAGAAGGTGACAACAGTTGGTGCGATTATTCGCAAATGGAAGAAACACAAAATAACTGTCAGTCTCCCTCAGTCTGGGGCTCCATGCAAGATCTCACCTCGTGGAGTTTCAATGATCATGAGAACGGTGAGGAATCAGCCCAGAACTACATGGGAGGATCTTGTTAATGATCTCAAGGTAGCTGGGACCATAGTCACCAAGAAAACAATTGGTAACACACTATGCCGTGAAGGACTGAAATCCTGCAGCGCCCGCAAGGTCCCCCTGCTCAAGAAAGCACATGTACAGACCCGTCTGAAGTTTGCCAATGAACATCTGAATGATTCAGAGGAGAACTGGGTGAAAGTGGTCTCAGATGAGACCAAAATCAAGCTCTTTGCCATCAACTCAACTCGCCGTGTTTGGAGGAGGAGGAATGACCTCAAGAACACCATTCCCACCATCAAACATGGAGGTGGAAACATTATGCTTTGGGGCTGTTTTTCTGCTAAGGGGACAGGACAACTGCACCGCATCAAAGGGACGATGGACGGGGCCATGTACCGTCAAATCATGGGTGAGAACCTCCTTCCCTAAGCCAGGGCATTGAAAATGGGTCAAATACTTATTTCCCTCATTAACATGCAAATCAATTTATAACTTTTTTGAAATGCATTTTTCTGGATTTTCTTGTTGTTATTCTGTCTCTCACTGCTAAAATACACCTACCATTAAAATTATAGACTGATCATTTCTTTGTCAGTGGGCAAACGTACAAAATCAGCAGGGGATCAATTACTTTTTTCCCCCACTGTACATACATATATATGGAAAAGAAACATTACAAGTATAAATCACAATAAGATGTAATAAAGTACAGATAAACAAAGTGTAATAAAATGTGATCTGTTTGAAAATGCAGGGACGTCACTGGAAAAGATGATGTCTGGATGGCAGCATATGTTGCTCCAAAATGTGTACATCTCTTCTGCAAAAATGGTGCCCTCACAGATGTGCGAGTTACATGACAGACAGACAGACAGACACTCACACACACTGTCACACCCACACACACTAACTTTCACACAGAGACAGACACACACACACACACACACACACACACACACACACACACACACACACACACACACACATACATACATACATATGGAAAAGAAACAATACTTTTATAAATCACAATAAGATGTAATAAAGTACAGAAAAACTAAATGTAAGAAAATGTGATCTTTAATACACACAAATATGTATGGCTGGTCGGATGCGTCTTGGACTCGGGTTCCTCTTCATTACGTATAACGCTTTTGCCTTTTGCTAAAGCTTTCCGTGGAGGGGATCGTGGGTGAGTTTGTACCATTCTTGGGGGGCTCTGCCTTGTTGGGGCGGAGCTGTGATCCAGGTGAACAGCAGATCGGGCATAGGTGGGCATGTGGGCAGAGGAGTAGGAAGGCCGGTCAAGCAAATAAGCTTGCTAAGGTACGCAGCAGCAGCAAGCAGCCCCCCCATCCAGCCAGCCAGCCAGTCTGGCTGGCAGTGACTGAGTGGTTGACAGACGGCAAGCAACGGAATGTACGTGCTCTGTGATGTCATAGCAGTCAGCTGAGAGAGGCTCGTGATGTCATCGCTGAGCTGGCTGGCTGGCTGGCTCTGTGTGTGTGTGTGTCTGTGTCTGTCTGTTTTTCTGTTTGTCAGTCTGTCTGTCTGTCTCTCTCTCTCTCTCTCTCTCTCCCTCTCAATTCAATTCATTTGTATTGTCAAAGCAATTGGACATACATACATACATACATACATATATGTAGCGTAAGGTACACTTATACATTTCAATTAAAGAAGTGAATTCATAGTATCACCTTATCACGAATCCTGGAGTCTTGTAGAACTCAATTTCTGTAATAATTGGACGCAGACACCAATTCCAAAGATATAAATTGTCAAATTTATTTAAAAACAAAGACTAAATGTAGCACTACACTAATTATACAAAAGGGAAAAACTAATTAAAATTCAACTCTAGATCAACAAATCAAAGACAAATCACTTCCGTGACCAAATCAAAGACCATGGGATCCCATAGGATAACACACAAATCGTTAAACAAAAAAGGTTATAAACACATTGACTACAATACCGGTTAGTAATTCTAGGAATCACTAAGAAACAGTTGAAAGTGCTAAATTGCAGTTTCAGAAGATGAAAAAAAACTGTAACTGATGGGATATGTAGTACTTTATACTCGAGTGGTCTATGCGATTACACCCTGTTGGTGTTATTAAGAACGCCAAGTACCAGAATGCAGAGCGGGACTGTTTTTTGTGCCGTGACTTGTCGGGGGAAAAAGGCGCAGAAAAAACGGACGAGAAGGTGAAGGTAGTATGGCGGTGATGCACGCGTTGGTGAAGTGGGAAAGCGGGGTCGACAAAGACTCTTACAGCGTGATTCCCACTGCTTGCTTTCGCAATTTTGATTTATTCAGCATTGCTGATGATGACGAAGAGACGACTCGAAACTTCAGAGCAGAGTGGAGAGACACGAACAAACCTCCAAAAGGTGGATGGCCTGTCCATGAAGCGCAGATCATTATGACTGGTAACAATGTTTATTTAAAAAAAAAAACATTAAAGTCTTTACATGCTATTTGATATATACAATCACAGTATATTTGAAATGAATGTTTAAGTTATTAATGTGTTGTACTTCTAACATACTCTTATAACATGGTAGGTGGTGGTGAGGGCGCTAAAACTCGTCATACTTGACTGGCATTTGTAAGAACGATTTATTGGGTGTTGTGCTTTACAATAAAATCCCCCAAATCACAAAATAAATTAAACCAGATATAATTTAACTTCAGTTTGATTCAGTGTTGGCTGTTCATCTTAATTTGTATGGTCAAAGCACAGTATTTTTATGACAAATAAATATAATCCCCAAATATCTGTGGACATAATGCAGGGTTTTATTTATTTTATTTTTATTTTAGGAAAAGAAGGCGAACTAAGAAGAAAACTTAATGACCTAACAAAAATGCCCTGTCCTAAAATGAAGAGAGTACCTAAACCAAACAAAAAACTTCAAATTTCAGATGATAGTGACCTTGATGAACCACAGTTACCGGTGAGATAATTACTGCAAATATTAAATAAATGTATTGCAGGATTGTTTTTTTTTAATCATATTCATATATATATATATTTTCATTTTAAACTCTTTTCCTCTCTGAATACAGCACAAAATAAGAAAGAAAACCGATGGAGCTTCAAGAATTAGATCCCGTCATATTCTACAGACATTTAAAGAGTCCAGTGAAGTTGAGCTACAGCAAAAAGTTAAGCAGCTCGAAAAGGAAAACACAAGACTTAAAAATGAAAACCAATGTCTTCGAAACCGTATGGTTGATGGTAAGTTTTTTTATTTATAGCAAATAATTCCTTACTGAAGAATAACATTTATCAAGGTAATTTAGATTCCAGAGTAATGTATTATAGTTGATCATACTGAAGTAATCTAGAACCACAATACAGACTCTTAATGTGCACTGTCTAATAGTTTAATAATACTGATTATTAAATAAAGTTTTTCAACATAACTTCATAATCCTACATTAATGACTATATGCATTACATTAGATCTGGTAATTGTTGTATTTTATCTTTTTTATTTTTTTCGTAGCTAATGTTAATGACCCACAAAAAGGTCAGTTTCCCAATAACATAGAGCAAGTCTCTCAAGTATAATTGCAGGCATTGATGGTTTTGTTTTCACTTTGTATTAAATATATTACTAGAAATGATTATCATTTAATACTAAGGTTTTTTTCTCCAGAGATTCCAGACCTTTTGGACAATCTGAAAAAAATTGTAACAAAAGCCACATTTATCAGCAATGAAGACAAAAGTGTGTCACCATCAAGTGGTTCTGACAGCCCCACAGCAAATTGTTCTGAATCTGACAAAGAATCACCAAAACAGGTATAACACTCTTGGTCTACAATATTACAAAGACAAGGTAAAAATATATATATTGAAAACAAATATTGGTTGTAAACAATCTAATGATGCTACATTATCAGTTATATTCATAGTTATAGTTGATAATAAGAATGTAATTGAATTATGGGTGTCACAGATTCACTGACTTTATTATGTCTGTAAATTAATAAACTTAGAATTGAGACATACTGTGGTCTTTAATAACACATTTCTGTAACAAAATCACAGCCTTACTGATAATGTATTCCACTTAACATAATATAAGAATAGTTTGGGGATAAACTTGTTTTTTATTTACCATTGTCTTTTAGGTGGAAATATTCCCAGGCACTGGAGTTTACATTGACAAACTGTCCTGGATCCTTGCAGAGAGGTGCAGCACGAATACGTCATATGCAAGAACCCTGACGGTTGCTGTCTTTGACTTTCCAACATTATTAAAGAGCAATCTTCGTGGTGGTGGCAGCAAGAGAGATCCAACTTCGGAGAAAAAGACACCTCTGGATCGCTTAAAGGTGGAAGCCATATATGGTATGTAAATGCTGTTGTACAAAATTTCTAACTCTCCTTTTTAACTGTATAGAACACAAAGGGTTAGCATTTGAAATGTTCCTTTGGCCTTTGTTTTAGTTTCAGAGACTAGAGTTAATTTATTAATAAATAATAATACCTTACATGTAGCAGCTGGAAAGATCCCGAAGTGCTCTACAGACTCACTTCACCCACCACCCTCTGGGGTGCAGCCATTTTGTACCAGCAGATTACTACACAGCAGTAAAGGTGGAGTCATAACGAATTTGTTAGACCTGATTGAGGGAAGCCTGACTTAGAATTCAGCCACGTCACTCTTTCAACAACACCTTGTAAATCACCTTGGATTAATGCTTCAGACATATTAATACATAATAATAATGAATAGTGCCATGGGATCCTTGACAATATAAACTTTCATGTCTCATTTAAATTTGACTTTTGAGCAAATACTTCACATTTCAGTCCAGTTGTGCCACATCAATGTAATGCTTAAGCAAGGTATTAATGGAGAAAAGACTGCCTTTGCATAGCTGCTTCGCCAAGTACAGATTTTACTATGAACTAGTGTAAGACAAGTTTAAGAGCATACACCAAAACGTTTAAATACACCCACACACAAAAATGTTGATTTACTGTGGCAATATGTAACTAATGAACCCTTCTCAAAGATATGTGGTATGTTTATTAAAAGATTTTTATATATCTATGTGCAAGTCATTAAATCTATGTGATACATGTTTTTTAGGGGCTACCTTGAAAAAATTGCCCAGTACCCCAAAGAGTGTAATTGGTGGTGCAATTAACAGCAAGATAAATGAACTACGACACAGAATGAAACCAGAGTGAAGATTTGAAGAACCAGATCTGTATTTTTTGTTTTGTTTTCAACAGGGTTGGGGTCAATTCCAATTCAATTTTTAATTCCCTTTTCAATTCAATTCCAATAAAGAATATTCTGTGAATGCAAAAAGTAATTGCAATTTTGAATTGATTTGTAGGAGGAATTGGAATTGAAAAACAGGAATTGACCCCAACCATGGTTTTCAGTGAGTGTTGTACAAATTGATAGGTCAGGGTTTCTGTAAAAACTTAATAGAGGCCAGCAGGCGTGCACGATCTGGGAAAAACTGCTCCACTACAACAGACCTCTTTCCCTTCGTTTTCTCTAAAAACCTCCTGATATCCTTCACTGCAGCTCTGACTCACCGAGGACGAGGAGGCGAGAGAGGAATCCGTGAAGCCGCCCTCACTGTCACTCCGAGCCGCGATGCTCCAGCGTGTAGCCGGACCTTTCCCCACCAAGCCGCTCGCTACCCCAGCTTCACTACTGTGCCACCACTTCTTTTACTGCCACTATTTACCAACACCGTCCGTGCTCCCTCCCAGCACCTTCTTAGTGCGTTTTTTCCACCCGGCGCCTCGGCTTGTACCGCCGAGCCTGGCCCTGCCTCCTCCTCGGCTACACCCTGTGTGTCTGTCCGCCCGTCTGCTGGCTGCTGAGGTTGTTCCTCGTCACTAACCAGCGCCCCGTGCACCGCCTCAACACCATCTCCCCCCGGCGTCTCGGTCGTCACTATCCCCCGCTGCCTCGACCCCGTCCCCCAGCTGTGCGTCATCGCCTCCGGGCAGCTCTTCCCCCGTCACGGCATCAGTGGTACCATCGGTCCGACCGGCGACTGTCTCCTCCGCCGGGGCTCGATCTCTGTCTGCCCGCTGCATCTGTGGCTGCGGGCCGGTGTCTCTATTCCTCCCCGCGTCGCCCCGCTCCTCCTCCCGCTCCCTGTCCTGCTCGGGACAGTTCCTCACGACATGCCCCTCGCTCCCACACCTGAAACACTTCATGGACTCCGAAGTAGCGAACACGACGTAGTCGGTATTGTCGATCTTAAATTTAAAAATGACATTAAGATCCTCATTGATGTTATTGAGGATCATATACAGCTGCCTTCGGAAGGACACGACGTGTTTCAGTTGCGGGGCTTTGCAGCCCAGCGGGACCCTCTTAATGCCGGACATCAGCTGCCCGAGCCGGTGCGGATGAACGGAGGGACGTTAGACAGCGTTACCTTCCGGGCAGGAGCAGCGAGCGGCAACACCGGGGTGAAAGTGTCGTCTAACACTGTGCCATTAGCCACTAGCTGATTGAGCAGATCAGTGGTTTTTAAGAAGATAACAATGGCAGCAGACTTGATATTTTCACACCCTGCTACCTCCCCAACCGCTAACACACACTGCTCTAGGGGGCAGAACTGCACCGGAGCGATCTTGACTCCATGGCGTCGGGTCAGTTTTTCAAAAGACGCATTCAGGGGGTCCGACCCCCCGACCCGGGAAGAACTACCGGTACTCCCCCCTCCCCTCCCCTGTTCCCCCACAATAAGAAAAGCACTGAAAACAGAAGACAAAATAAACAAACTGAAAAAAGTAAAGCAAAAAAAAAACGCAGCCAAAGGACAGAGCTCTCAGCAGCACTCCCGCTCACTGCAGACCCCTCCCACACACTCCCAGCTGAGAGAGAGAGAGAGAGAGAGAGAGAGAGAGAGAGAGAGAGAGTTAGTGTCTGTCTGTCTCTCTCTCTCTGTAGATGCATCATAGGGAACATATGTAACAGTCTCTCTTTTTGTTTACCAAAAATGAGAATGAACGTATTTCAAGTGGGTGTTGCCTTGGTTGGAAACGTTTTAAGATTATTTATGAAGTGTAAAGTGGATTTGTCTCAGTTCTCCGTAGTTTTCAATGTATGTGCCATTCAGTAGTGTTCATGTTACAGATGTGCCCTATGCAGTGGTAGGGTCAATAAAATGTCAGTAAAACTTTATTTTAGCAATTATGGAGGGGAAGAACTGCAAATAGAGGGTCCCCACTAATTATCTAACTTACCAACAACGTTTCAAATTAGGTCTTGCGAAGCTGCCAAATAATGCTGTATAAGCACTACTCCACAGTGTTGCATTAATCACAGACTGTACCAAGGCTCCATGTGATTCTTTATTGCACTTATACTGTTATTATTGTTTATTTGATTTAATTTTAATTATTCACTGATTGAGTCGTGTTCTCAAATTGTTTGTTTTCATTGATTGTATTCACTGATTGATTGACATTAATTGATATTCACTATTATTGAACAGGCAGAAGCTTTGATCCCCAATGCGGCGCACCTGTATCACTGAGCAGCGGCCGCCTTCCCTCATGGCCACTACACCTGTGGACACTCAGCTGGAGATAAAGGCTGCCCTGCCAGAACAAAGGGGCACGGCGGAGCACCAGCAGGGACAGTGACTGCGGGACGGGTTACAGAGGAGAGGATATCGGCTGTGAGGGTGCCAGCCGGTAGGCACTAACTCCTCGCAGGGTCGGAGCGGGTCCCTGCAGATCGGGAGCTGCCTGGAGAAACATTAGCCGCTGGACGCAGTGACTCGACAGCGACAAGAGGATCTAAGGGACTATTACTGGCCAGAGACATTGACTTGGCTTCTACAAGACTGTATTCCTGGACTTGCCTTCTTGGCTCTGCGGTTTCCAGCTTCTCGGCGATAGACGGCACTTTGGGGCTCTGGACCAGCAGCCGGAGGGAGAAGCACATAGCGGACGGGTGAGAGGGATGCGCTCAATATCCCTGTGAGCTTGTGATCGCAGCACTTGCCAGTGAGCGAGCGTGTCCTCCTCCTGAGACTGCTCTTTGTCCTGGATTGGGGCTGCTTGTGCGGACGAGCTGCTCGTTTGTGAGGATCTCTAGCCTGGGACGGAACCGGAGGCCGAGCCGGGTTGGGACTGTGTAATTGAGACCATTCTCTCGCCATTCTCCATCGTTTCATACATACGTTTTTTGATTGTGAATATAGGGGGTATTGTCTGGGCTTAGTTTTATTTGGGAATTTAGTATAGTTTATTATATTTTCAGCTTTTGTATAGGTTTCTGTATTTTTATTTTTGCCCAGGTGATTAAAGGCAATTTTAATTGTAAAAAAAACATTGAGAGAACGGTCAGATTTCGTGCCCTGCTAGTTGCCCCTGTTGTATTGTACATGGTGAATTTTATTTAATGGACTAGAATAAGACCTTTCTTATTTACTGGTGACGTCTGTCCTGGGACCTTACCTGCAGGGGGAAATAAGTGAGTGGGAGCGAGTCCCCACCTCGCGTAACTCAGACTTCATGCGACCCAGTCAGAGGTGATTCTAGGGTATGTGGGGGCCCCAGGCAAAATAAATCCTGATGGTGAAGCCAGGGAGAGCATGGTGGGGTTTCCCATTTGCGACACCCCTGGACCCACTGTTCACTGCCACTCGTGACAATTTTCAGGTTTTTCTGAATGCTTAAACACTAACAGTGATTCTTGAAGTACTATCTCTGAAATAATTAACACTTTTAGGCAATGTATTTAACAAGTGAGCAATGGGTTCAATCAAATATGAGCTGTTATACTGTTGCAGGTATAATTGGGATATTTTGAGATGGAAACCGGTAAGTGCTGTAGTCTTACTGGTACAGTAATATGTACTGTACTTTCATAATGAGAAGGATCTCTCACTACAGTTTCTCAGTCGTTTATACACTGTGACCGAAAGCATGCACAGAGTGATCCGAGGTTCAAGCTAACATCCCAGAACCACTTCTGCAGGACTATGCACACCTTCACCTTGCTTCAACTCAATTGGTGAGTCCAGTTCACTCATGTTGCAAAACATTACTCGCAACTCTCAATGTGTTGGCACAATTGTCATTGAGAAAACACCTGTACCTTTTGTGCAATACATGAGTCATCAGACAAAACTCAAAGTGCTAATGTACTACAACACACTTCACGTCTGCAAACCCATCCATCCATTTTCAAAACACACAATTCCTGTGAGGGTCGCGGGGCAGCCAGAGCCGATCCCGGCAGTGATAGGGCACAAGGCAGGAATACAACCAGGACAGGATGCCAGGCCATCGCTGGGCAACATATACACAGCAATTTAACATAACCTAAACTGCATGTCTTTGGACAGTGGGAGGAAACTGCAGAGCCTGGAGAAAACCCACACGGCACATGGCAAATAATGCGATTAGACTCAGAGAAATCCAAACGTGTATAATAGAGGATAATGGGATGTTTCAGAACATAGACCATGTTTCAATATCCACTATTGATCGTTTGCTGAGAAGGCACAGGATGAGCATGAAGCAAATATATCGTGTACCATTTGAGAGGAACTCTGATCGTGTGAAAGAGATGTGCTACTTTTACATGCAAGTGAGTATGAAACTGTTTCCAGTACTATTGTGCACTTGGAAGAGACAGAGGTCCAGGAAGTGCAGTAATGCACCATGTTCTAATCACTGTTCCTACATGGTCAGAGAATACTCAAGCTTGATGCCAGCGATGACCACATTGAGTTCATCTATGTGGACGAGGTAGGATTCAAGAGGCGGTGCTGGGGAAGGAACATCATTGGCCAGCGAGCAGGTCCCTGGCCAAAGGGGTGGAAACATAACCATGTGGGCTGCTATCAGTCATTGCATTTTGTTGCTTGTTATATATAAATACATTGATAATTTTTGGGTAGGCAGGATCATCCATGCATCCATCCATTTTCAAAACCACTTAGGGTCGCAGGGAAGCTGGAGCTGATCCTAGCACGCATAGGGTGCAAGGCAGGAACACACCCAGGGCAGGATGCCAGGCCAGCACTGGGCAACACACACACACACATACAGGGCAATTTAGTATGGCCAATTAAGCTAACCCACATGTCGTTGGACGGTGGGAGGAAACCCACATGTACACGGGGAAAACATGCAAACTCCATACAGACAGGCAACCCAAGCTGGGTCTTGAACCTGGGACCCCTAGAGCTGTAAGGCAACACACCACTGTGCCACGACTGGCCAGGATCAAACATTGTATAATATAAAGTTCTTTACTGTCTGTGTTGATGGATTCTTTTTGTTTTCCTACATGAATCTTCCATTTTGAGGAGAGAGTTTTATTTTTCTAAACACAGTGTATTCTTAATGCTCAGTGTGAGAAACAGATATGATGTATGTGTGTGTGATTCTGACCCAATTCTTTGATTTTGAGGGCTGTGTATATAGTTTTTAGGCCAGAATTTTCCCCTGTGTGTGTTTAGCAGATGTGACTTTTTATTATGGGCATTGTGTTAACAGTTTAGGAGTATTGTGGTATAATAGTGTGTATGCAATTGGGAAAAACTATAAAACCATTCACATGTTTTTAGAGAACTGCAAGAAAACCAGTATCTGGTCGACTGTTCACCCCAGAGCAGGAAACGCACATTGTAAATATAAAATAACTGCATCACACTCAGAGAACTGCAGGACCACATAATGGCAGATAACACACATTCCACAACATCAACAGAGTGAGTCTCTCGGCACTCTCTCGTCTACTGAAACTTAATAGAATTGGGATGAAGCAGCTATACAGAGTTCCTTTCGAACAAAACTCAGACCGTGTAAAACAACTGAGATATGAATATCTGCACGTAAGCTATACTATCCTATCATTGGTACTGGATCTGGAAGTGCACGGTGCTACATCATATTGACTGATCCCTGTCTTTTCATACTGTGCTACATTGTTTTGTCATGGAGCTAGAAGCAGATTCAGTGCATCGTGAGCTAATATATGTGGACGAGGCAGGTTTCAATCTTGCAAAAACAAGCGGCCACGGCAGAAATATCATCGGACACCGTGCAATCATCAACATCCCAGGACAACGTGGTGGCAACGTAACAATGTGTGCGGTCCTTCACCATCATGCAATCCTTGGCCCATACAACACTGCACACATCATCACATTTCTGGACACCCTCCACAAACAGACTAATCCCTAATGACTGGGTGCCAGAAAAGCCCAGGTACGTTATCATCTGGGACAATGTTAGTTTCCACCGGGCTGCTGTGGTCCGCAATTGGTTCACAGGTCACCCACTTTTCATCAAACTCAATCGCCCCCATAATCTGTGTTCTTGAATCCTATTGAAGAATTCTTCTCTGTATGACGTTGGAAGGTGTATGATCGCCAGCCCCACCAACGCATACCCCTTCTACAGGCAATGGAGGAGGCTTGTGGAGACATCGATCAGGGGTCATGCCAGGCCTGGATATGGCACTCCAAGCGATACTTTCCATGCTGCCTGGCTCAAGACAACATCGCATGTGATGTGGATGAAGTCTTATGGCCAGACCCACAAAGAAGGTGAGATGTAGCCTAATTTTTTCTGTTCTTTTTCCTAGCACAAATGTCTTTTCTTCTACTGCATTTTTGTTGTTTGAGGAGTGTTAGAACATTGAGAGAAAGAAAAAAAAACATTCCCCTTATTTGTATTGATAATGGGTTACAGTGAGGGAAAAAAGTATTTGATTCCCTGCTGATTTTGTACGTTTAAGAGAGTGCTCCCTTTAAGAGAGTGCTCCTAACCTCAGCTCATTACCTGTATTAAAGACACCTGGGAGCCAGAAATCTTGCTGATTGATAGGGGATCAAATACTTATTTCCCTCATTAACATGCAAATCAATTTATAACTTTTTTGAAATGCGTTTTTCTGGATTTTTTTGTTGTTATTCTGTCTCTCACTGTTAAAATACACCTACCATTAAAATTATAGACTGATCATTTTTTTGTCAGTGGGCAAACGTACAAAATCAGCAGGGGATCAAATACTTTTTTCCCCTCACTGTATGTTCGGGAATACACATTATTAGTATTATTTTTATTTCTTGGCAGACGCTCTTATCCAGGGCGACTTACAAAATAGAAGCGCAATACAAAGTGCAAGAATACAATTCAGTACAAGGCATCAAACATTACAAATTCAAATTTACATTATACAAGGCAATTCAAAACATAATACATTTTACAACTTCCAATTTACACAAGTAAATACAATAAGTAAAGTCATACATCCTGGAAAGTGAAAGCTAAGTGCTGTCAAGATGTTAGGTCCCAGTCAAGGGCTACGGGAAAGGGAGCAAGGGGGAAATCAATAATACAAGTATTAGTAATACAAGGCAAGAAGCATGGTAAAATGTTGTGAAGTGCTACCTTACAGGAGAGTAAAGGGACTAATATTACAACTAATATATCCTTCCGGCGCTAACTCAAGACATCTTTTCAGACAGTACTTGTAATATTAGTCCCTTTAATCCCCGTTAGATAGCACTTCATAGCATTTTGTCATGCTTCTTGGATTATTGATTGATTTTCCTCCTTGCTCCCTTTCCTGTAACCCTTGACTGTACCTTACATCTTGACAGCACTTAGCTTTACTTTCCAGGATGTATGTCCGCACTTACTGCACTTAACTGTATAAATTGGAAGTTGTAAAATGTATTATATCTTGAATTGCTTTGTTTAATGTAAATTTGAATCTGTAATGTTTGATGCCTTGTATTTAACTGTATTCTTGCACTTTGTATTGCACTTATTTTATAAGTCGCCCTGGATAAGGGCGTCTGCCAAGAAATAAAAAAAAAAATAATAATATTGTGTCGGTATCGGGAGCCAGTGGCGGGAGCGGAGCAGTGGAGTAGTGTGTGCGAGGGAAAGAGATTACCAGGCGAGCCGCAGAGTTCTGGATGAGCTGGAGCGGCGGGTAGTAGTTGCAGGCAGGCCGGCCAGGAGGGAGTTGCAGTAGTCCAGGCGGGAGAGGACCAGTGACTGGACGAGCAGCTGAGTCAAGAAGTTGGTGCGGAAGGGACGGATTCGGCGTATGTTGCTCAGGAAGAATCTGCAGGTGCCTGTCAGTGTGGTGATGTGCTGGGTGTAGGAGAGCGCAGGATCAAGAATGACTCCTAGATTTTTAGCGGAAGAAGCAGGAGAAAGTGTGGTGGATTCCAAGGGGATTGAGATGGGGAGATCAGCAGAAGGTGAGGAAGAGTGGGGGAAAAAGAGGAGATCCGATTTAGAGAGGTTGAGCTTGAGGTGGTGTGACTGCATCCAGGCGGAGATAGCAGACAAACAGGAAGAGATGCGAGAAGGGATGAGAGGGTCAGAAGAGGGAAAAGACAGGAAGATCTGGGCATCATCTGCATAGAAGTGGTAGGAGAAACCATGGGATGCGATGAGGGGGCCCAGGGAGCGAGTGTAGAGAGAGAACAGGAGCGGGCCCAGGATGGAGCCTTGGGGTACGTCTATGAGGAGAGGTTGGGGGGTGGATGAGGAACCTTGCCATGTCACTTGGTAGGTCCAGTCGTTGAGGTAGGAGGAGATCCAGGTGAGAGCAGTTCCAGAGATACCGAGGTCAGCGAGGTAGGAGAGGAGGATGGAGTGATCGACAGTGTCAAATGCTGCAGAGAGATCAAGGAGGATGAGGACTGAGGAGAGGGAGGCCGCCCGAGCACACCGGGGGGAGTCAGTGACTGCCAGGAGAGCCGTCTCGGTGGTGATTCTGAGTCTGAGATGTCCAGGGGTGTCACGAAGAGTTGCGAAGGGGAACAGCCTCTAGACAAGATGAGGTCTAACTGGCAGCCTGCACTGTGAGTGGGTGGAGACGGAGAGAGAGAAGTTAAAGGAGTAAAAGAGAGGAAGAAATCCGGCAGAGTGGGAGGGTTTGGAGAGGATGGTAGGTGAGGACAGCGAGGGGAGGGAGGAGAGAAGAAAGTCGAGTTCATCCAGGAAGGTGGTGAGTGGACCAGGAGGACAGTAGAGAACTAGAAGAAAGAGGTGAGAGGGAATTCAAAGCTGTTGGAGGCGATAGAGGAGAGAGAGGGGGGTGGCACAGAGAATAGCAGAGAAGGGGAGAGCAGGAGCCCTATTCCCCCCCCACCCAGTAAGACAGGGGGAGTGGGACAGGACAAACACAGAGGATAAGGCAGCAGGGGTGGATGAGTTCTCCGGGGAGATCCATGTCTCAGTGAGAGCGAGGAAATCCAGAGAGTGGTGGGAGGCGAAGGCGGAGATGAAGTCGGCCTTGTTGGAAGCATACTTTACACATTTGGATGCCTGTGTGTATGTGTGTTTACTACATGTATGAATAAACTTTATTGCAAACTGCTATGCCCTGTACATGAAAAAGCAAAAGCCACAAGTGTTTTTCATTTATACTATCATTCATGCTTAGTTGGCGCTTTGTGTGCCTATTCAAATAATGGTTTGTGTGTACTGTATTGCATACGCAACCTATCGTTATCT
Source organism: Amia ocellicauda (assembly GCF_036373705.1). Classification (NCBI taxonomy): domain Eukaryota; kingdom Metazoa; phylum Chordata; class Actinopteri; order Amiiformes; family Amiidae; genus Amia; species Amia ocellicauda. The sequence goes on along the minus strand of NW_027102736.1, from coordinate 31,853 downwards.
TTCAAGTCGGAAGCACTGCCCAAGGGGGAGGGGTTGCTGTATAACAAAGCCGTCGCAGGGGCGGAGGCAGCGAGCTGATAAGGGAGCCTGCCACGAGGTGCACCGCAAGGGTGCCTAGGCAACACAACTCCAGACAGTTACCTCAGGGATCCCGTAGGGCCGCACCTGAGCCGTCCAGGAGCGAGGACCATAGTCACGCTCTACCGGGAGCTGTCTGCTATCAGCATATACAAAGCGGGGCTACAGAGGTTAACTCTTATGCCCTCCACTTACAAGAACAAGGCCGGCTGCTCTACTAGTGCAGCTAGGAGCGAGGCCGTAATCTACTTGCACAATGTCTGGTGTAGGCAATCAAGCACTTGTGCGGCCTCCGCGCAATATCATGGCAGTGGACCCCTGATCCAATAGGAGCGGGTCACAGACCCAATGAGAAAAATACAATATAATACATAGCTGGCTAATCAGAAAGAGTAGCCGAGCTGAACAATATACAATATAAACATATCGCATGACAGGAAGACAGGACAGGAAAACTTCGGAGGTTTCAGGAGAAGCATGCAATCTGCCTTAATGTTTCAAAATAGCCCTATTGTAAATATAAACCAAAGATATTAAATGTTGTAATTTCCAAAACAGGGCAGTTGCCATAATATCAGGTACTGTCAAATGTTCTCTAGCCGAAAACTGTTTTTTTCAGTTTGTTACGCCATGGCGTCCAACTCGTAACACCTTTTTTCACTATGTCACCATAGAGACATTTCAAGCCAGGCAGTTTATTAGGTTTACAAATAATAATAAATAATCTAACTGCTGTTTGACGTCTCCCATGTCATCTTCTCCTTGTACTGCTTCGAGACAGGACAGAAGATTGCTTTAGTTTCTATGTCGCCACAGTTTCAATGAAGGCACTGTTCCTCGGAAGATGTCACAGAAAATATACAGTATCCTCTTGGACTGGGGCTGGTATTGCGAGACCATGACCGTGCAGGCCCCACACCCCCATCTCCACAGCCATACTTCGTCCCAGTCAGCCTCACTGCGGAGACAAAGGAGTCAAGGAAAAACATCCTTGGCAAGAATTCATGAGCTCGGCAGGATGACGCAAAGAAGGAAATACTACAGAGTAACGAAACAATCACCAATCTAGATGTACACGTAATGTCACTTAAGGAAATATTGAAAGTTTAAAGTTTTTAAATACTGATTATCCCCCAGTCCATTATACTGTGGGTGCAAATATTATATTTCCTCATAGTTTACATTTGCTTACTATAGTATGTTTTTCCAAGGTTTTGCATGTAAACAATACATTAGCTGGTCTTCTCTTATAATATTATTATTGTTATACTGTTTAAAGTTATTGGATCCTATAGGGTATAAAGTTAAAAGTCACACATAAAAGAAAACAACAACATGCCAAAAAATGCAACGAAGTATCCCATAACCACAATATGTAATCTTTACATGCAAAAGTTAATAGAAACAAGAATATCGAAGTTGCCATGGTAAGAATACATAATGTCTCCGTATAGAATAGTATTCAAAGTTATACAGTATATCTAACCTTTAATTAGTTATTTTAAATCAAACTTATGTGTAATGATTGTAGGCTATTCATATTGCAGATATTAAACAACTAAAAACATGATCCTAAGTCAAACTCACTAACAAGCCATTCAGCGGTGGTTCTAGCCCCTTTCATCTCGGGGGGCATGGCTGGGGCCAGTTGTAATCGTAGCGGGGCCATCATCGGGGGGGTGTATTGTCCATGATGTTAGTGGTGGGGGGGGTGCTGACAGTGTTTTGTCCACGGTGCCAGTTAGGGGGGCCACAGGGGGTATGTGCCAAATTTGAGGTATGTGCCTATCCTGCGTTTTCTTTTCTTTCTTATTTCTTTTTTTTTTTACATACCAAAGTAAAGCTGTGACCTTATTTGGCAAAGTAGGGTTCAGGATTTAAATTCACAGTGGCTACCTGAACTAACAGTAATGGGGCACACAACAAGTAAACAGAGAAAATAACTACACTATTCCTACCCTCCCAAATCTTACAGGACAGGTGAGATGCCCCTACTCCAAGATACTTATACAATAGAAAAACTATGGTAATAATAATATAGCCCAAGACAAAAAATATTAATCTTTCTAGACTGTATTAAAGTTCAGCACTTCGGAAAAATAGAATTATTTTGTATTTCAATAAAACAAAAATAATTACTGGTATCCACACACCCAACCAATGTAAATGTCACGGACGGTGTTAATTAGCTCCTTAATCACCATTACTTATTATATTTATATTTCACTTCACTTTATGCAATATGGCTTGTGTATTTTGTTTGGTTCTATATTGCCATTATTTTGTGTGTTGATTATCTTTCACTTTATTGTTTAATTTGTTATTCACTTAGTATTATTTTGATTGTTTGCACGCGTGCCTTATTATTTGTGTTTCTTTGAGCCAATCACCACCGCACAACTCACCTGGGTCCACCTGCACTCTTCACACGCGTCCCCACTTAATCACCCTGCCCTGGGAGAGGAGAGGAGGGAGCGTCTGATACGAGCCGCAGAGACCTCCCACATTGGAAAGTGGACTTCAGCAGACAGGAGGGGAGGTGGCAGACCTGGGAGCAGGACCCAGATCAACACGGCGCACAGGGACAGAATAGTGATGTCGTTCGCGAATGTGCCGGGTCCCGTCTGAGAAAGGATGTCTGTTCTTATGTTTTTATTTCTTATAAATGAATACAAGACAGAATAAAAGTATGAATGTTGTGTTGATGTGCTGCGTATGATGACATTGTCCCGGTGCTCCCATTTGGTGCAGCACACACACCTCAACACAACATTCAGTCAGTGCGAGTGGTGCGGCCGAGCAGTGTGGCGAAAAGTTCATCTTTAATTACGGGTCAGAAAACAAGATGAGTGACAGGCACAAACGAAGTAGCATTTGGATGCATTTTGATAATATAAACAACAAAGGCAGAATGTAAAAATTGTAAAGTATCATATCAAGCAGGGTCTACTAACAACCTTCACTGACACATTAGAATTATAAATCCATCAATGCAGTTGGAAGAAAACAGGCAAGCTAGCATGCCTGCTACTGAAAATGAAAATACCTGTGCGATTACTGGAACCATTGCTGCTGCAGTGCTCACAGCCACCCCTCAGGCATCAGGTACTGCGACCTATTGCAACCCATAGTTCTATAAGCCAATTTATGCCAAAGGCCATGACCCCAGCAAGACCAAACACAATTGATGAGGTATTGGCTAAAATTATTGCAAGGGAATTCCAACCATTCTCAGTCGTGGAGGACAAGGGATTTAGAAGCTACACCCATGCTCTCAATCCAATGTATGTTCTTCCAAGCAGGAAAACACTCTCCCAAACAACTATTCCAAGACTGTATGACAGACAATGTGCTTCACTGCAAGAAAGGGTTAAAAAGGCTACAGCAGTTTGCCTGACAACTGACTGCTGGACATCCAGAGCCACCACTTCCTTCATGTCTGCTACATGTCACTTCATTGAAAATTATAAAAAATGGTGTCCAATCTTCTGGACTGTTTTGAGTTTAGTGGCAGACACACTTCAGATAACTTGGCAGAGGGACTGCTAAGAGTGCAAAAAAAGGGTGGCAAGTAGAAAACAAAGTGGATTGCTGTGTTACTGACAACGCAGCTAACATCACCAAAGCTTTTTAACATCTTGAAATGGACCCACCACCCATGTCTCGTGCACACAATCAACCTGGTTGTAAGAGATGCCCTGAAGGTGATGAAGCCCACTGTGAACAAAGTGAAGGCGATGCGGGAATTCTTCCATAAGAGCACACGAGCCACAGAGAAGCTGAAGTCTTCTCAACGCCAGATGGGTATGCCTGAGCTGAGGTCCAAACAAGAAGGTGGAATTCAACATTTCATATGCTGAAACGGGTTCTGGAGTCCAAGGATGCAATCATCTCTACCTTGGCCATTATCAATGCACCTGTTGATGCTCTGAGCCAAGAAGAGTGGGAGGAAGTGCGAGAGACATGCACTGTTCAGGAACCCTTTGAGCAGTCACTGTGGAGATCAGTGCAGACAGGTACAATGGACAACTGTTTTTACATTAGTATTACATAATTGCATATTTGAGGTGCATATTAGAGGGGAATGGCAGTAATAATAGACAAGAATAAACTGAACAAAGTCCATATACCACATAATAAAACAAAGCATAATTCTGAGTTTTCTCTTTTTTTTCAGCTACGTGACAGCCTCCAAAATGCTACTCCTGTGCAAGGGTCTGCAGAGAATAACAGCCCACCACCAGACAGGAGGAACAGTAACCAAAGGGAAAGAGAGAGAGTTGGTGACTGCTCTCTGTGCATCTATGGAAAGAAAGTTCCACAGAATGGAATACAATACCGTTCTCTCAGAAACCACCATAATGGACCCAAGGTTCAAACAGATGTCCTTCAATGACAACAGAGCTGTTGATGAGGCACCTCAAAGAGTAACAGCAGCAGCAAGATGCAGCCCCAGCAGCCAGCAGGCTACACCACTAGGAGGCCAAGAGGGAGAAGAGGGAGCAGGGGCACTAGAAGTGGAGCCACAAACGTCTGCTGTTTGGAGGTTCTTTGATGAAAGAGCAACAGGAGACACTGCAAGAAGGAATCCCACAGCAGATGCTATACTGGAAGTAAGATCCTATCTTGAAGAGCCCCTTATCCAAAGAGCCACAGACCCGCTGAGCTGGTGGGAGACCGAGGCTTCAGTCTACCCACGACTGGTCAAGGTGATGGCAGGGAGACTCTGCATCGTAGCAACATCAGTCCCTTCAGAAAGAATCTTCTCCAAAACAGGGCAGATAATAACAGAAACCGGATCAGCCCCTGTAAGCTGAGGCACTTAGACTTTCTTAATGCCAGTCTGCACTAAAGACAAGGTCACTGGTAATATATACATCTAGAACTGTTGGATGCTGCCGTTATGCGCATTGTAATTCATTTTTTATTTGTTATATGGTTCCATTTTGAGTGTGGTTTGCTTGGAATGGTTTGTGTTTTGGATAGTTCAATATAAATAAAACGTTCAATACACATGTGTAATAGGGTTTGATGTTTTCACATGATTTACGTTTTTTTTTTAATACAAAACATGTAAATTATGGTATTCTGGAAATTATAAGATTAAGTATAATTACATTGAATAAGTGATGTATGTGCACACATACCAATCATAGGTCCAAACATTGCTAAATTTGCCTGAATTATAAAAGCCAGAAGTGGTACTAAATGAAGAGCCATTTGGGAGCCGAAAGAGCCGGCTCTTATTGCTGAATTGAGCCAAATGGTCTGGCTCACTGAAACCAGCCGGAATTCCCATCACTAGGACAGAAGCAGAGAGAGATGGATTCCTCTGGAGGCTACAGTGAGTGCACCTTTGGTTTCGCTGATTTCCATGGAGTGTGGAAACGTAGAGAAGTTTAAGACGCCAAGCTGCGAGTGATTTCCTGCTGTGCCCACCCCTCTCCCCTCCTTGGATTATAAGCGATCGAGGAAAGACATTGAACATTACAGTGTCTGTTTACATACTGGACCTACTAACCTGGGCGCTGTGTTGCTTGGGTATTCCTCCATGCAGTGGGCAGGGCAGCTGGAAACCGGCAAACAGGGAAACCGGCAAACAGAGAAAGCGAGAAGAGGGTTAACATTAACGTTAACGAGGCTGACCCGGCAGTCCACTGTCCAGATTCCGCCCTGCAGTGAGATGGTGCTGTGGGCACAGGTGCCAGAGTTCCCCCACATAGCGGAATACTGTGTCCTGATCGAGGCTTGGGATGAGGAGCGAGAGCGGCAGGTGGCACGGACCATCACGTGGGTATGCCAGGGTAGGGTCCCGTTGCCAGTGTTAAATCTTTTCCCCTACCCTGTAGATGTCCCCCAGCGCTGCCCACTGGCTAGACTCTCCCGTATAGACCAGCAGGACATTATCACTGAGGATGAGGCGACATTCCAGTTCCGATATCCAGACATGGTAGAAGTGGGGGTCCGTCCGGTCCAGACACAGGGGGTGACAGGGACCGTGGACTGGACAGGGGGAGCCACCGACTTGTCCAGGGAGCAGTGAGGATGGTTAGGCCCTGTTGCAAAAGTGGTGTTGCATCTAGTAATGTAACCATTCCTTATATCCCAGGACATTAGTTTATAGACACTGTTGCACCGTTTGTAGTAGAACACTTGCATTTACTCATAAGGCAGTTCCCTAATCTCAATCCCTTACACTGGTTTATTTATGGACTTCCTGCCTAATTGATAGGGTATTACTGTTTGTGAAAGAACTATTTACATACAGTCAAAGTTTCATGACATTAGACTTTAAACTAACTCATATCTCATTCAATTATTTATTCATTTATTCTACATCAAGTTATATCTTCAGTAACGTCCGTATTTTCCCACGTTTCATTCAATCACCATCAGAAGCTCTCTGTGCTAAAAGTGGCAGCACATTTGTCTCACACACATCAAACTCGCCTTTTCCTGCTTCCCAAGCCTTATCAACTTACTCAGACCCTCGTCAACTTACTCAAACCCTCTTCAACTTTGGTCAACATTGCTCTGCATTCTAACAGCTATTCTTTCTCCTATTCTTAATTTCTTACAAGAAATGTATTCAGGTTTTTTTATCAATATGTTTTATTTATATTTATACAGATGTCACTCCATTATTCGTTTATTGAAGTCATATATGTACCTAACAAAATATTAGCCAATAGGCCATTGATCTCAATAATGATTCCCATAATCCTAGGACACCTTCTCTTTTACTCTTCCTTTCCATTCTTCCTTTTCTCCTGTAAAGCATTTTATATTACTTGAGCTTACTTATTCTATAGTTGTAATCTTATACTTCTGCGGTATCTTACCCTTTTCCTACATCACTCATCTTAAAACCATGGTCTACTTTGACTTTCATTTCAGGTATTATATGCTAGGCACCAATAACCAAACATTTTCTGAAAGACTAACATGTCACCAGACTGTTTACATTCTCCTGCTTTCACAGGCTGTCAGCGCTGCACCAGGCTCTCTTCTAGCCTTTCGTTTCCTTGAATTTGACTTTTGACAGAGCTTGTCCATAACATGATGTTTAACAAACAAATTCTGGTTCTTCTTGTGGAGACACCATGACTATTTATGTATTACTATTATTATCCATCTGTTTATTCAATGTATATTTTGGATTACTTTTCTTATAATAGTCTTTCTTTCTGATTTCTGATGCTTGAGGCACTCTGTATAGAGCCAAAGATCCTCATGAATATGATAAATCTGTTGTTACATTTTTAAATATAATTCTAAAATGATTGCCAAAACATAGACATTTACCTTATATCACCTTCAAACTATACATATTCATAAACACACAAAGCACATACACATTGATATCTAAAGATAATTCAGATATCCGATCTGTGGCATGTTTTATTGACCCTGCAGTGTCTCAAACAGCCCTTATAACTTATTATTTAAGCTTATGATTATTTAGAATAAAATGTCAAATAATCCCACTCGATTATTTCATTATTTCACTATCTCAGTTTTCTTGATCCATTGTGAAAAAGTTCTGTTATTTCCTCCTCATCTGTAGAGGCTACATTAGCCCACTCCCCGGTCTGATATTCTCGTAGTAACTGTATCCAAATGTTGGGCGGACATTTAGCCTTCACGATGATGTGTACATCGTGCGGGTGAAGGAGGTGAATAACCATCTTTTCATCTAGAATATCCCAAAAAGTTGTGTTACCCTGGTTTGGTTTTAATTTTGGGAGGGACGCCCATATCATTTCTTTTTCTCCTGGGGAGAAGGGGACATGGGTTTTAGTCGTATAGACTATTGATTGACCTTCCTCTTTACTCTGTCTAGTTTTGACTTGCATGGGTGCAGCTGGGACCGTTTTCAGAGCGGTCAGATCTGGATACAATGTATTATTATAACCAAAATCAGTGATTGATTTATATTCCGGATTATATGGGGGAGGAGCGCTAGCAAAACCTCCTTTTTCATATTCCCATGCTTTGCGATCTAAATCATCCCAATCGGGCCTGTCGTCCTCGGAGTGATCTGTGTCGCGACGCGCTCCTAACACGGCAGCACATCGCGCACCTACACCTTCACCTTTTCTGACCACTTTTCTTGCCCTTCTAATTTGCCTTGTAGTTCTATTAATTCTATCGTATTTTTCACAACTTCTGCTCTCAATTCACATTACTGTTTATGATGATCTTCCATTTCTGTTATTTTCTTTTCTTGATTCTCACCAACCTGACACAATATCACAATTCCTTTCTCTGTCTTATCTGGTTGTTGTTGCTTCCACCAGTCCCGGTGCTCCTTCGAAGACCAGTCTTTCTCCCAACTTCCTTCCAACATTTTCTTCTCTACATTCTGTTTTTTTATTTCTCAAAAAACCAATAATGCTGGTGTCACTCATTGTGACGATTTATCTGAAATATTACATTATTATATATATTATATATATATATATATATATATATATATATATATATATATAATAAAAACAAACACTCTAGTAAGGTACGGACACCCGTACATGACACTGGCTAAGGTAAGGGAACCCATAAACAACCATAAGCACCCCCGGACCTAGGACAGCCTGTAACTTGCTAACTTGCTGTTTTGTTTGCTTCTCATCGTTTGCTGCTAGTTGCATGCCAAACGAGTTCGTTCTGTCCAAAATATAAGCTTTTTTTCTTCTAATAAACTCAATACAAATACAGTGCACTAGCAACTATTTCCCTTTCAAAAGTTGTAGTCCCGTTTCAGTTAAAACAAAATGTGTGCTTCAAAGAAAGAAAATACTATTGCTGCTGACTTGTGTTTCTTTTCCCTCTTTACCTGCTCTTATCACAAAGCTTCTCAACACAATCTCAGGTGCAGGTGCACTCTGCGCTATCCTTTGCCCGAGCTTTGTCCAGGAAAACTCACTGTAGCCATCTTAATTCAACACGGGCTCTCCTTACCTGCGAGTCACACGGGTCCAGTTCACTTTGCAAGTGAACAGTCTCTTCTCAGAAACAATAAGGAAACTTGGAAAGAAACACAATCCCAGGTCGGTGTTAAAAAAAAAATCTTTGTTTTCATATTAAAAGAAAACATTTGTATTTTCTCTGCACACTTCACAGCTCCAATTAGCACACTCAACTAATCCCTGCCCCCCTCAGAACCGTCACTAAAGAAAGGTACTCACAGTCATTTTAAATATGACATCCTGTAGTGTTTCATTTCAAAATATGATCTTATTATCACTTGAACCAAATAAATCCTTTGACCCACTAATACCAAATTACAGTTAGGGGGGCCACAGGTGTGATTTGAAAATACGATCTTCCATGTCTTTCTGTTGTGTTTTGACCTGGGGATCTGTAATTGTCCAAGTGGCTACTGCACATGTACTTATTTAATATTAAATGTGTTATTTAATTAGGCTTGGTTCTGGTGAGCATGTACAAGACGTCAGCTTTTTAAATAACTGTGTGTATTGGATCATACACATTTTAGAAATACTCTCTCAAACTTCCCGCATTGGTACCTCACCAGGGAGGTAGAAAACAGCAATAGCATTGAAAAAGTGTGATTGTAGTTCTGCTCTTCTGCAATATATTTCTACAAGATCTTTAACATCTTCTTTAACATTGTTTTAAAGGCTGGGACCAATATGGTGGAATATCTCCAACACACGGACATTGAGAGACTCGACCCCTTTGTGCTGCTGCTCAGAGACCAACTCTCAGTTGTCTCTGAGTAGGCTATGGATCAACTTCCTTTCCTAATATGAAGGAGACAATGGATACAAAACCTATAGGCAACTATGAAAAACAGGCGATTATTGTTATTCTTCTCATTATAAACTACTTAATACATCTCTCGCATAAAGTACAACAGGATAGTGGTGACGTCATTCAGGATTGGATTGCCATTGGTCAAAAGCCCTCTGAGAGAAATTGTGTGGCGACACTCCACACTCTTAGAAGAAATTGTTCTGCACAGAACCATAAAGGGTTCCTCGAGTAATCGCTCTGGTGGATCCCTTTATGGTTCTATGTAGAACCCCTTCAAAGGGGTTACATGAAGAACCCCCAAACATAGCGTTCTACACAGAACCATTCGTTTTAAAATGTTATATATAGAACCCATTCAAAAGGGGGACACGTGCTATACCTGAATTTGTTTTCCAAATACAATCTTTAAAAAATGTATGAGTTCATATATACAAACACACATACACAACGTAGAAATCGCACTACTAGTGAACTAACTTCATTTACATTATATGCCACAACTCCTCAATTTGGAAAGCAAAAACAAGACATCTGATGTAAAAGTGTAAACTAATTACGAACAGCACTTTTGATTTTTATCTTCAATTCAGGGGCTACTTATTCGAACAGTAAACTGTATTCTCTCTTCAGAGTGACTGGAATGTTTTTGCCTACATTCAACTTAAATATGAAAGTTTCCAAAAACGGCATAGTTTTCTTTAAGGCTATTCAATGCCAAACACAAAATTCTCTCTGCTTTCAGTGCTTGTCCTTCAGCACAATTACACAGGTTCATGATGTTCTCATTTCAATACATTGTTTTCTTATTTAAACTATTTGACTTTGAGCTTACATTGAGAATAAAATCACAAAAAACAGTCCCGCTCTGCATTCTGGTACTTGGCGTTCTTAATAACACCAACAGGGTGTAATCGCATAGACCACTCGAGTATAAAGTACTACATATCCCATCAGTTACAGTTTTTTTTCATCTTCTGAAACTGCAATTTAGCACTTTCAACTGTTTCTTAGTGATTCCTAGAATTACTAACCGGTATTGTAGTCAATGTGTTTATAACCTTTTTTGTTTAACGATTTGTGTGTTATCCTATGGGATCCCATGGTCTTTGATTTGGTCACGGAAGTGATTTGTCTTTGATTTGTTGATCTAGAGTTGAATTTTAATTAGTTTTTCCCTTTTGTATAATTAGTGTAGTGCTACATTTAGTCTTTGTTTTTAAATAAATTTGACAATTTATATCTTTGGAATTGGTGTCTGCGTCCAATTATTACAGAAATTGAGTTCTACAAGACTCCAGGATTCGTGATAAGGTGATACTATGAATTCACTTCTTTAATTGAAATTTAAAAGTGTACCTTACGCTACATATATATATATATATATATATATATATGTATGTATGTATGTATGTCCAATTGCTTTGACAATACAAATGAATAGAATTGAGAGGGAGAGAGAGAGAGACAGACAGACAGACTGACAAACAGAAAAACAGACAGACATAGACACACACACACACACACACACACACAGAGCCAGCCAGCCAGCCAGCTCAGCGATGACATCACGAGCCTCTCTCAGCTGACTGCTATGACATCACAGAGCACGTACATTCCGTTGCTTGCCGTCTGTCAACCACTCAGTCACTGCCAGCCAGACTGGCTGGCTGGCTGGATGGGGGGGCTGCTTGCTGCTGCTGCGTATCTTAGCAAGCTTATTTGCTTGACCGGCCTTCCTACTCCTCTGCCCACATGCCCACCTATGCCCGATCTGCTGTTCACCTGGATCACAGCTCCGCCCCAACAAGGCAGATCCTCCCAAAAATGGTACAAACTCACCCACGATCCCCTCCACGGAAAGCTTTAGCAAAAGGCAAAAGCGTTATACGTAATGAAGAGGAACCCGAGTCCAAGACGCATCCGACCAGCCATACATATTTGTGTGTATTAAAGATCACATTTTCTTACATTTAGTTTTTCTGTACTTTATTACATCTTATTGTGATTTATAAATGTATTGTTTCTTTTCCATATGTATGTATGTATGTATGTGTGTGTGTGTGTGCCTGTCTCTGTGTGAAAGTGAGTGTGTGTGTGTGTGTGTATGTCTGTCTGTCTGTGAAAGTGTGTGTGTGTGGGTGTGAGTGTCTGTCTGTCTGTCTGTCATGTAACTCGCACATCTGTGAGGGCACCATTTTTGCAGAAGAGATGTACACATTTTGGAGCAACATATGCTGCCATCCAGACATCATCTTTTCCAGTGACGTCCCTGCATTTGCAAAAAGATCACATTTTATTACATTTTGTTTATCTGTACTTTATTACATCTTATTGTGATTTATACTTGTAATGTTTCTTTTCCATATATATGTATGTACAGTGGGGGAAAAAAGTATTTGATCCCCTGCTGTTTTTGTACGTTTGCCTTGAGATCATTAACAAGATCCTCCCATGTAGTTCTGTGCTGATTCCTCACCGTTCTCATGATCATTGAAACTCCACGAGGTGAGATCTTGCATGGAGCCCCAGACTGAGGGAGACTGACAGTTATTTTGTGTTTCTTCCATTTGCGAATAATCGCACCAACTGTTGTCACCTTCTCGCCAAGCTGCTTGGTGATGGTCTTGTAGCCCATTCCAGCCTTGTGTAGGTCTACAATCTTGTCCCTGACATCCTTGGACAGCTCTTTGGTCTTGGCCATGGTGGAGAGTTTGGAATCTGATTGATTGATTGCTTCTGTGGACAGGTGTCTTTCATACAGGTAACGAGCTGAGATTAGGAGCACTCCCTTTAAGAGAGTGCTCCTAATCTCAGCTCGTTACCTGTATGAAAGACACCTGGGAGCCAGAAATCTTGCTGATTGATAGGGGATCAAATACTTATTTCCCTCATTAACATGCAAATCAATTTATAACTTTTTTGAAATGCGTTTTTCTGGATTTTTTGGCTGTTATTCTGTCTCTCACTGTTAAAATACACCTACCATTAAAATTATAGACTGATCATTTCTTTGTGAGTGGGCAAACGCACAAAATCAGCAGGGGATCAAATACTTTTTTCCCTCACTGTATGTATGTATGTATGTATGTATGTATGTATGTATGTAAGTGTGTGTGTGTCTGTCTCTGTGAAAGTGTGTGTGTGTGTGTGTGTGTGTCTGTGAAAGTGTGTGTGTGTGTGCATGTGTCTGTCTGTGAAAGTGTGTGTGTGTGTGTGGGTGTGACAGTGTGTATGAGTGTCTGTCTGTCATGTAACTCGCACATCTGTGAGGGCACCATTTTTGCAGAAAGAGATGTACACATTTTGGAGCAACATATGCTGCCATCCAGACATCATCTTTTCCAGGGACGTCCCTGCATTTTTCAGCAGGATAACGCCAAACCACATTCTGCCCAGATTTCAAGCGTATGGTTGCGTAGGCAGAGAGTGCGGGTGCTAGCATGGCCTGCCTGCAGTCCTGACCTGTCTCCGAATTGAGAATGTGTGGCGCACTATGAAGTGCAAATTAAGACAACGAAGGCCCTGTGCAGTTGCGCAGCTGAGGAAATGCATAATGGATGAATGGGGGAAAATCCCGCTTGCTAAACTTAACCAAGTGGTGTCTTCAGTGCCCAAGTGCTTAATAAGTGTTATTAAAAGAAAAGGTGATGTTACATAGTGGTAAACAGTCGACTGTCCAAACTTTCTTGGTTTCTTTTCACTGCTAATGAGATGCTGTAAAGTGAGTTTTCAGGAGCTCTAATCGTATTGATGAATTCATGCAGCATTTGTAATTGAATTTCAAAAAGAAATCCTTGCTGTCTGGCCTGTGTGTATGAGATGTACTCTGTCAATCTTTGGCTAACAACTGAAACATTGGTAGAACAGAAATGGCAACATAAAAAAGAAAAGTACATTTTAAAAGAGCACATTAAATAGGATGAATATACAGTTTTTTACAATCACTTTGTCACTAATTTCAGAACCTTGATGTCATTTTTCAAAACTCTAGACACAAAACTCAAAACGGTCATCACTTGTAACACTGCACAATACAATGTTTTGAACATTGGACAGCCTTTCATATCTTTAAAGAAACCTTGCACTTGCAGACTTGTTGGTTCAAATAACTAATTTATCATGAAATACCATAGTAACATAGTAACACAGAAGATACCGATAGTTTCACTGTGTAGTTGTTCGTACAATCATTAAATATTGTAGTACAAAATATGTGATACATGTTTCATTATGGTACTACACATAAATACATCACTGTAAAAGGACTAGTAGAGAGAATACTACAGACACAGTGGAATCATTGAACAAAATCTGAAATGTATTGATGCAATACAATCAAATCACACCATAGGTTTCTTTGAATCCATGCAACAATAATTAGCTACAAAAAAGAACAAAACTACAGTAAAATGTCAACTGCAGTGTTCCTCACCTGGCTTAGTGTAAAAAGCAAAACAAAGGATTGATTACTGTACTTCTAAATTTCCATCAGCCCTGTGTTCTGGTTCAGGTTCTCACAACCATTTTTCACAAGAGGCATCTTGAAACTGAACATACCTGAACATACTCAGTCATCAGCTGCTTCACTCTGTCTGCATTTCTTTCAAAAGGCACACTATACTCTGTGCTACACATTGGTATGCAGTATACAGTCATTTGACAATTGAGAGTAGCCTAATGTTTAGTGCATGCTGAAGACTTGCCGCTTCTCAGTACGGAAATTTCTGATGATTGAGGCCACAGCTGATCCTGAGTTGATTCTGAGGTTTGATTGAATCATTGTAGCTGCCTCAGTCATGGTCATGCCATGATTTACAACATGCTCTACAACTATTTCTCGGATTTCACTGGACACTATTTGCTGTTGCTGCCGCTGTCTGGTCCGTGGCCTTGTCCTCTACCACGTTCCCCCAACACCTCTCAAATGAGGCCCATGGCTGCCTCTCTGGTGAGGCCTAAGCCCTCCTCTATGACGAGGCCCACGACCACCTCTCAGAAGGGGTGCATGTCCCCTTCCATTCCTTTGACCACCACGTCTTCCTCCTCCCACTGCTTGACCTCTATTGTGACCTGGATGACTTGCCGGCTCCATGTTATCACTGTGTTGCTGGGGTGGATAGCACTCATTTCACTCGATACTCGTACCACAATGTGAAATCAATCATCAATAACCAGTTGGCAGTATTGGAAAAGCAATTACAAGGGCCTGCATACATACAGTAATATCAAATCTGATGTGGAAGAACAATCATCTTCAACCAGGTTGGAGCGTTAGTTGCAATGCCTTTAATACACGCAGCGTGGAGAGGAACAGTGACTCAAGTAGATCCCAAAGTCGCTCTGCCTTCATTTTAACAGTCAGAGCTTTTATACACAAAAATCAAAGAGCTGGTTATAATCAGAAAGTCATTACTATGTTATCTTAAAAGTTAGCTAAGCAGAATTTATATCATTATAGGACAGAGTTCATAGATCAACACATGGATTAGGGAGCAGGCACTTCAATCATACTGTTTGACATTGTCTCCAAGATTCTCATCGTAAATAACAAGCAGAAATCAAACTACCTTCTGGCCTGACCTTCTAGCTTGACCTTATCTTTCTTAAGTATACAAGAGAGAAAAACAGGTATTAGAGAAAGAATTTCTAACTTTCCTTCCACACTGCAAACATGGTGTGGAAAAGTGCTAAATGATGATGAATGATGATGAAATATTACATCCATAGATAATGTAGTCCAACTGGTTCATGCTCCTCGTTTATTGATGTCAATGGATCTCATTATCCTGAAACTTTCATGATCGAAACATGGAATATTGTTTGTCAGTTTCCATAAAATTATGCATTAAGAGTAATGCAACAGTCACTTATCATTTTGAGCAGCTGTATCAATTGATAGTTAGATCTTTGTAATGAAATGAATAGACAGTGCTCTCAGATGTAATGTGTGAATTGCATTTTGAAATGGTAATACTTTGATTTGAAGTTGTGTCATTTTAGTTCAATGAACAAATGATCTGAGGTTGATGTGTATTGTATCCAAGCAATTGTAAAAAAGTGTTAGAGTTTTGAAAAATGTGCATTTTGATCATCGGGTGTGAGTTTAGTGTCTAGAGTTTTGAAAAATGACATCAAGGTTCTGAAATGAGTGCCAAAGTGATTGTAAAAAAGTGTAATATCAGGGGACAGTGGCTATTAGTGATCTGGCCTTCCGTGGCTTCTGTATTAATGTAACAGGTCACATTGTATGTGTACACTGATACTTGATAGTATAATATAGTACAAGTAAAAAACATACATAGGTATCATAGAAGTATTTTGCAGAAATGATTATGGATAGTTATCAAAATGGAGAGGAAATGCTAAATCCAGTCTCCCCAGGCTGAGCTTCTATTGCTGCACCTGCTAAGTGGCTGCTGGCCCCACTATATGGATAGAGCCACACCAAGTACAAGAGTCTCCCCATTGCTATTTATATCTCCCTATCCAGTCTTCTATAGGTGTCAGGGTGGGGTGCTTATTCCCCTGCATGCTTTGAAACCTATAGCACCTGGGACGCACACTTGGGATCCGGTTCCTCTGCCCCTCACATACACATGAGGAATCCGAGGTGCTCAACACGTCATACTGTCTCTTTCATCTCATGTGTAAACTATGGACAAATACATGACTAAACGTGTTTAGTTGCTTTTCCCAGAATGCTTTGCGCCACGATATGCAAATAACGGGGACTATGATTGGCTCCCTGACATTACCCACACTGCGACTGATGCTACCCATTTCACTACCCAACAAAGACCCATAATATGCGTGTGTCTGTCTGTCTGTCTGTCTGTCTGTCTGTCTGTCAAAGTATGTGTGTGTGTGTCTGTGTGTGTCTGTGTCTGTCTGTCTGTGTGTGAAAGTGTGTGTGTGTCTGTCTGTCTGTCTGTCATGTAACTTGCACATCTGTGAGGGCACCACTAATGCCGAAAGAGATGTACACATATTGTTTATTTTCCATATATATGTATGTATGTATGTATGCATGTCCAATTGCTTTGACAATACAAATGAATTGAATTGAGAGGAAGAGAGAGAGAGAGAGAGAGAGAAAGAGAGAGAGAGAGACAGACAGACAGACAGACAGCTCAGCGATGACATCACGAGCCTCTCTCAGCTGACTGCTATGACATCACAGAGCACGTACATTCCGTTGCTTGTCGTCTGTCAACCACTCAGTCACTGCTAGCCAGACTGTCCCTAAGACAAAGTGTACAATACTTCAATTATATCTCCACCAGACAGATAAAGAGTATTAAGAGCTACGATGAAGTTACCCAGGAGACGTAAAAAGCTTGCATCACCTGGTATTTCCTGGAGGTCACCCATCCAAGTACTAACCAGGCCCTGGCCCGTTTAGTTTCCAAGGTCTGACGAGATCGGGCACGTTCAGGACGGTGTGGCCACAAGCCAAGAGGCCTGGCTGCATGATGTCTCTTAAAGGCTGGAGGGTATTGACGGAACTTCCAGCAGAAAAAAAAAAAAAAGGAAAAAAAGGAGATATGTCAGACCTTGCAGCAGACCTGGCCTTCCTACTCCTATGCCCAAATGCCCACCTAAGCCCGATCTACTGTTCACCTGGATCACAGCTCCGCCCCAACAAGGCAGATCCTCCCAAAAATGGTATATATATATAATCAAAGCTATTAGCAGCCGGTGTATGAAGACACATACGATTATACAGCATTGATCCACGTTCCCCTCCACGGAAAGCTTTAGCCCAAAATAAGGGACACATTCTGTAACAACATAACGAATGCCCACCCAACCTGTGACAAAACTGAGAAAAAAGAAAAACGCTCAGTCCTCCTGGTGGAGGGACAGCCCAATATGTCAGCGCCTACCACAGCCTGAGGGACACAGTGACACACGAGCACCGGCTGTAAATATAATGTAAATACTCGTTTGTAATGCATGTCATTGTATTTCAAAAAGGAATCTGGAAATAGTAAACCTATTTTCTTTATTTGAATGTATTAAAGATCACATTTTATTACATTTTCTTTTTCTGTACTTCATTACATTATATTGAGATTCATAATTCTATTATTTATTTTCTGTATGTATGTATGTATGTATTATTGTATGGAAGGAAAGTTAGAAATTATTTTCTCAAACCCGTTTTGCTCTCTTGTATACTTAAGAAAGATAAGGTCAAGCTAGAAGGTCAGGCGGCCATAAGGTAGTTTGATTTCTGTTTGTTATTTACGATGAGAACCTTGGAGACAATGTCAAACGGTATGACCTACGTGCCTGTTCCTTAAAACCATGTGTAGATCTATGAACTCTGTTCTATAATGAAATATGTTCTGCTTAGTTAGCCTTTAAGATAACATAGTAATGATTTTCTAGCATGTATGTATGTATGTATGTATGTCCAATTGCTTTGACAATACAAATGAATTGAATTGAGAGGGAGAGAGAGAGAGAGAGAGAGAGAGAGAGACAGACAGACAGACAGACTGACAAACACAAACAGACACACACACACACACACACACACACACACAGCCAGCCAGCCAGCCAGCCAGCCAGCTCAGCGATGACATCACAAGCCTCTCTCAGCTGACTGCTATGACATCACAGAGCATGAACATTCCGTTGCTTGCCGTCTGTCAACCACTCAGTCACTGCCAGCCAGACTGGCTGGCTGGCTGGATGGGGGGGCTGCTTGCTGCTGCTGTGTAACTTAGCAAGCTTATTTGCTTGACCGGCCTTCCTACTCCTCTGCCCACATGCCCACCTATGCCCGATCTGCTGTTCACCTGGATCACAGCTCCGCCCCAACAAGGCAGATCCTCCCAAAAATGGTACAAACTGATCCACGTTCCCCTCCACAGAAAGCTTTAGCCCAAAATAAGGGACACATTCTGCCCAATATGTCAGCGCCTACCACAGCCTGAGGGACACAGTGACACACGAGCACCGGCTGTAAATATAATGTAAATACTCGTTTGTAATGCATGTCATTGTATTTCAAAAAGGAATCTGGAAATAGTAAACCTATTTTCTTTATTTGAATGTATTAAAGATCACATTTTATTACATTTTCTTTTTCTGTACTTCATTACATTATATTGAGATTCATAATTCTATTATTTATTTTCCGTATGTATGTATGTATGTATTATTGTATGGAAGGAAAGTTAGAAATGATTTTCTCAAACCTGTTTTTCTCTCTTGTATACTTAAGAAAGATAAGGTCAAGCTAGAAGGTCAGGAGGCCATAAGGTAGTTTGATTTCTGTTTGTTATTTACGATGAGAACCTTGGAGACAATGTCAAACGGTATGACCTACGTGCCTGTTCCTTAAAACCATGTGTAGATCTATGAACTCTGTTCTATAATGAAATATGTTCTGCTTAGTTAGCCTTTAAGATAACATAGTAATGATTTTCTAGCATGTATGTATGTATGTATGTATGTCCAATTGCTTTGACAATACAAATGAATTGAATTGAGAGGGAGAGAGAGAGAGAGAGAGAGAGACAGACAGACTGACAAACACAAACAGACACACACACACACACACACACACACACACACAGACACACACACAGCCAGCCAGCCAGCCAGCCAGCCAGCTCAGCGATGACATCACAAGCCTCTCTCAGCTGACTGCTATGACATCACAGAGCATGAACATTCCGTTGCTTGCCGTCTGTCAACCACTCAGTCACTGCCAGCCAGACTGGCTGGCTGGCTGGATGGGGGGGCTGCTTGCTGCTGCTGTGTACCTTAGCAAGCTTATTTGCTTGACCGGCCTTCCTACTCCTCTGCCCACATGCCCACCTATGCCCGATCTGCTGTTCACCTGGATCACAGCTCCGCCCCAACAAGGCAGATCCTCCCAAAAATGGTACAAACTGATCCACGTTCCCCTCCACAGAAAGCTTTAGCCCAAAATAAGGGACACATTCTGCCCAATATGTCAGCGCCAACCACAGCCTGAGGGACACAGTGACACACGAGCACCGGCTGTAAATATAATGTAAATACTCGTTTGTAATGCATGTCATTGTATTTCAAAAAAGGAATCTGGAAATGGTATACCTATTTTCTTTATTTGTATGTATTAAAGATCACATTTTATTACATTTTCTTTTTCTGTACGTCATTACATCTTATTGTGATTCATAATTCTATTATTTATTTTCCGTGTATATGTATGTATGTATGTATTGTGACAAACCAAGGGGCAGGGTCATACATGGCAGATATGTCAGGCCAGGTCTGCTGCAAGGTGTGTACTCTAGGGTAGAATACCGACCCTAGGCAACTACACTCCCCAGAAAACCTCAGGCAGCCATTCTAGCACCTAATGTGGTCACTTGGTGTTACTTCCTCAATTATTCACCAGGTATATAAGGCGGGCCTGAGAGAGAGAGAAGTGAGAGACAATAGGGTGAGTTATCTGGAAAACAGAGGTAGCTCATAAGGAGAAAGCCAAGACTTATTTATTCCAGACATTGTTTAAAATAGAATGATTATGTAAGATTAGTTACAACTCCAGTGTGAGTTAGGTTTTGTTTTCAGATTTGTTTTGTTTGAAGTAAACATACAGGCACAGCCCTGTATTTGCAACCTCCTCCCTGGGTCATGACTGGTTTTTACTCCTAAGAAGATCACAGAGAAGACCCGCACATGTGTACAGCCAAGGCGTTTTGTCACATTTGGTGTAGAATGCGGGCAGCACCTCATGAAACCCAGACTGGCTGAGTGAATTTTTTTATCCAAAAAAAAAAAAACTACAGGCTGTAATAGCCCAACAGGAAGCGACCAGGGTGCAGCAGGTGGCTCACCAGGATGCTATGCGGATGCATCAGGAAGCACTGCAGGTCCAGCATGATACAAATAAAATGTTTAGAGAAGAGCAGGAAAAGGTGACTAAAGAGCTGAAAGAGAGTGTTGAAGCACTTGCAACCAGGATTGGGCCACAGGGGGCTGCAACCCATTCCACTCCCCGCACCAATCACTTTCTGCAGAAAATGACAAAACAGGACGATGTTGAGGCCTTCCTTATGACCTTTGAGAGGACAGCGGAGAGAGGGATGGCCAAAAGATTCCTGGGCAGGGCTTGTGGCACCTTATCTGGCAGGGGATGCACAGAAAGCGTACTTTGATCTGGAGCTGAAGGACGCCCAGGACTATGATAAATTGAAAGCGGAGATAATGACCCGATTGGGAGTGACCACCGCAGTGAGGGCACATCGGTTTCAGCAGTGGGTCTACCAACCAGGACAACCAATCCGAACGCAGATGTTTGATCTGATCCATCTGGCCAGGAAATGGCTATAGCCAGAGGTCCATTCATCAGCCGAGGTGGTGGAGGCCATAGTCCTTGACAACTACCAACGCTGTTTGCCCAAGGACGTTCGACGCTGGGTTGGCCAGAATGAGGTGCTGTCCGCTGACACCTTGGTGGCCATTGTAGAGCGGTTCTATACAGCCGGAGCAGCAGAGCATGTACCGGAGGTTAAAAACTCGTTCCCCAGGCCATGACGAACCAGCGGACCGGGTAAGATGGTTCCAAAGTACTCTGGGAAACATGACGCGCTGGGTTGGAAGAAAAGAGCAAGACTGGGGGGGGCAAAGGTGGGGCCTAAAGCCGAGACTAAGGGTTATAGGGGGTCACCATCACAACCAATTGTCTGCTACAATTGTGACAAAGTAGGACATATTGCGGCCCACTGCCCAGGTAGAGAGGAACCAATGCAATGTAATGTGTGTGATATGGGGAAAGAGAAACCGGTATTTTATGCCTGCCCTGTTGGGACGGATGTTTTCATAGGCGGAGTACCTAATCCAAAACACATGTGTACAGTGATAGTCGATGAGAAAGAAGTGGCTGCTCTACTCGACTCTGGCAGTATGGTTACACTGGTCACAGAAAAATTAGTAGCGACCAACAAGCTGGATAGACATCAGGAGCTCAGTATCACATGCACACATGGTGACACACGCCCCTATCTCACAGCTCTTGTAAACATACAGACAGAGGCCGGGAAACTAGATTACGAAGTCGGTGTGGTACCCAACATGCCATATGATGTGATACTGGGACGATATTTTCCTAATTTTGGAAAACTAGATAGAAAACATAGTAAATTGGAAATGCACACTGAAAACTGTAAGCCAGAAGTTGCCTCGATCCCACAACTAGAGCTAAAAGTAGACCTGGTTCCAGTTGAGTCGACAGTGAAGGTTTTGGTTGGGGAAAATTAAACTGAAAACATAGGGGTGGAATGTAGTGACGTAGATGACCCTATGGAGGGTGAGGAACCCAGCACTAGCAGGGTGGGTGAGAATCCATTCATAGAGACCCCTGAAGCTGACAATGTAGAAGTGTCAGTGTTAGAGGGACTCCCCACTGATTTTGGCAGCGCACAGGTGCGAGATCTCACTCTACACTATGCTAAAGAAAATGTGAAGGTAGTAAATGGGACCCCTATGACTACTGCAGACCCGCCAACAGCTTATCCTTATTTTATGGTAAAAAATGACCTATTGTACCGTGTAAATAAGATAGGGGTGGACATTGTGGAGCAATTGCTAGTTCCCACCCCATTCAGACGAACAGTTCTCAATCTGGCACATGGGCATATCCTGGGGGGACATCTGGGGATGGACAAAACCAAGGATAGACTCCTGAGGAGGTTTTACTGGCCAGGCGTACATGCAGACGTGACAGAACATTGTAGCTCATGTCCTGAATGTCAACTACATGCTCCTAAACCAGCCTTCAGAAGCCCACTGGTCCCTTTGCCCATCATAGAGACCCCCTTTGCTAGGATAGCTATGGATGTGGTGGGACCTCTCCCGAAATCAGCCAGAGGGCATCAGTATATACTGGTTATTTTGGATTATGCCACCAGGTACCCAGAAGCCATTCCACTGCGGACCATGGCTTCAAAAGGTATTGCAAAAGAGCTAATGTTGATGTGTAGTAGGGTGGGGATACCGAGGGAGATATTAACAGATCAGGGCACACCCTTTATGTCTAAGGTTATGACCGATCTGTGTAAATTGTTGCAGGTTAAGCAGTTGAGAACATCAGTCTACCACCCACAAACAGATGGGTTGGTTGAGAGATTTAATAGGACCCTGAAGTCCATGCTAAGAAAGGTAATCGATAAGGATGGGAAAAATTGGGAATTCATGCTGCCCTACTTGATGTCTGCCATTAGGGAAGTCCCACAGGCTTCCCTGGGCTTTTCGCCTTTTGAACTGTTATATGGGAGGCACCCCAGGGGGATATTAGACATAGCCCGTGAAACGTGGGAACACGAGTCCACTCCTTTCCGGAGTGTAGTCGAGCACATCAATGCTATGCAAGAGAGAATAGCCACAGTCACTCCCATTGTGAGAGAGCACCTAAGGCAGGCACAGGAACACCAACAATTCGCCTATAATCGTCAGGCTACACTGAGGGTGTTCCAGCCTGGTGATAGGGTGTTGGTGTTGGTTCCCACTGTAGAATGTAAATTTCTGGCTACGTGGATGGGACCTTATGAGATTATAGAGCGAATACGGGAAGTGAACTATAAGGTTCAGCAACCCGGCCGCCGACCCCCAGAACAAATATATCATGTCAACTTAATAAAAGCCTGGAAGGACAGGGAAGTGTTGATGTTGACTTACCCCCCTCAGCCACTAGGGACACCGAAGGTGAATATTGCAGCTGCCTTGTCACCTGACCAGTTGAAGGAGGTGAACGACTTGATAATACGTAATAGGGAAGTTTTCTCAGGCATACCGGGGCGTACCCATTTAGTCTCTCACAACATTGTGTCTCTCCCAGGAAAGAAGGTAAATATGAGGCCTTACAGGGTACCAGAAGCTCGCAGGAACACTATTAGAAATGAGGTTAAGGAAATGCTGGAGGCAGGGGTTATTGAAGAATCCCACAGTGAGTGGTCCAGCCCTATAGTCATGGTTTCCAAACCTGATGGCTCCTGGAGATTCTGTAATGATTTTAGAAAGGTTAATGAAATTTCAAAGTTTGATGCATACCCAATGCCCCGAGTAGATGAATTGTTAGAGAATATTGGGAATGCTCGCTATATTTCAACTATTGACTTAGCCAAGGGCTACTGGCAGATTCCCTTGACCCCGGGTGCCAAAGAAAAAACAGCCTTTGCAACCCCAGATGGTCTGTTTCACTACACAGTGATGCCCTTTGGCCTGCATGGTGCTCCTGCCACCTTTCAAAGGTTGATGGACCACATACTTAGACCACACAGGACGTATGCGGCAGCATATTTAGATGATGTGGTCATTCACAGTCCAGATTGGGAATCACATTTGTCTCAGCTCCAAGCGGTATTGGATTCAATACATGCAGCAGGCCTGATGGCTAATCCAACCAAATGCAATTTGGGGTTGGAAGAGGCCAAATACTTGGGCTATACAGTAGGGAGGGGTATGGTGAAACCCCAAATATCCAAGGTTGAAGCCATAAACTCTTGGCCTAGGCCTGTCAATAAAAAGCAGGTTAGGGCATTTTTAGGGTTAACTGGGTATTACCGGAGGTTTATTCCCAACTATGCTACCTTAGCGGCCCCTCTGACTGATATGACTAAGGCTACAGAACCCAATATGGTTAGATGGGGTGATACAGCAAACCGGGCTTTCCGGAGCCTACAGGAGGCGCTCTGCCGCAACCCCGTTTTAATGGTACCTGACTTTCAGAAAGAATTTATAGTCCAGACGGACGCCTCTGAGGTGGGGATCGGAGTGGTTTTGTCCCAAAGAATGGGTGATCACGAACACCCGGTGTTGTTCCTTAGCAGAAAGTTGGAATCCAATGAAATAAATTATTTGGTAGTTGAAAAAGAATGTTTGGCAGTGAAGTGGGCTTTGGACAGTCTTCGATACTATTTGTTGGGCAGGCACTTCACCCTGATCACTGACCATGCCCCCCTCACTTGGATGCATCGTTCGAAAGACAGGAATGCCCGTGTGATGAGGTGGTTTTTGAGTCTCCAACATTTTCATTTCACCCTGCAGCACAGGCCAGGGAAGGCCATGGGGAATGTTGATGGGCTGTCCCGGGTGCATGCTTTTTTGCGGCTGTCGCTCGACCTATGGGGTCGCAGCTGGGGGGGAGGATGTGGGACAAACCAAGGGGCAGGGTCATACATGGCAGATATGTCAGGCCAGGTCTGCTGCAAGGTCTGCACTCTAGGGAAGAAAACCGACCCTAGACAACTACACTCCCCAGAAACCCTCAGGCAGCCTAATGTGGTCACTTGGTGCTACTTCCTCAATTATTCACCAAGTATATAAGGCGGAAAGATAGAGTCAAGCTAGAAGGTCAGGCCAGAAGCTAGTTTGATTTCTGTTTGTTATTTACGATGAGAACCTTGGAAACAATGTCAAACGGTATGACCTACGTGCCTGTTCCCTAAAACCATGTGTAGACCTATGGACTCTGTTCTATAATGATATATGTTCTGCTTAGTTAGCCTTTAAGATAACATAGTAATGACTTTCTAGCATGTATGCATGTATGTATGTATATATATATATATATATATATATATATATGTATGTATGAATGTATGTATGTCCAATTGCTTTGACAATACAAATGAATTGAATTGAGAGGGAGAGAGAGAGAGAGAGAGAGAGAGAGAGAGAGACAGACAGACTGAAAAACAGACAAACAGACACACACACACACACACAGTCATACACACACACACACAGAGCCAGCCAGCCAGCCAGCTCAGCGATGACATCACGAGCCTCTCTCAGCTGACTGCTATGACATCACAGAGCACGTACATTCCGTTGCTTGCCGTCTGACAACCACTCAGTCACTGCCAGCCAGACTGGCTGGCTGGCTGGATGTGGGGGATGCTTGCTGCTGCTGCGTACCTTAGCAAGCTTATTTGCTTGACCGGCCTTCCAACTCCTCTGCCCACATGCCCACCTATGCCCGATCTGCTGTTCACCTGGTCACAGCTCCGCCCCAACAAGGCAGATTCTCCCAAAAATGGTACAAACTGATCCACGTTCCCCTCCACGGAAAGCTTTAGCCCAAAATAAGGGACAAATTCTGTAACAACATAATGGATGCCCACCCAACCTGTGACAAAACTGAGAAAAAAGAAAAACGCCAGTCCTCCTGGGGGAGGGACACACAGCCACCCTGGCTGCCCAATATGTCAGCGCCTACCACAGCCTGAGGGACACAGTGACACACGAGCACCGGCTGTAAATATAATGTAAATACTTGTTTGTTATGCATGTCATTGTATTTCAAAAAAGGAATCTGGAAATTTTTTTACATTTTCATTTTCTGTACTTCATTACATCTTATTGTGATTCATAATTCTATTATTTATTTTCCGTGTAGATGTATGTATGTATGTATGTATGTATGTATGTATGTATATGTATGTATGTCCAATTGCTTTGACAATACAAATGAATTGAATTGAGAGGGAGAGAGAGAAAGAGAGCGAGAGAGAGAGAGAGAGAGAGAGAGAGAGAGAGAGAGAGAGAGAGAGAGAGGAATATGAGCTCCTAAAAAACATTTGTTTTTATACATAAGCGGATTTAATTTGTGATTTACAAATGAATATATAGCACTATAAACATACACAGAAGACATGGAATAGAAATTCAGAAGAAAAAGTATTCAAAAAATAATAATTTTAAGAGAAACACAAAAAGAAGAAAGCAGAGAGACAGTTCAGGAAGAAAAGTCAGAAAAGAAAAGCTGAAGACAAGAATTGGAGGTAAGAGACAAATAATTAAACAAAAAAATATGTATTAATAAAATAAATAAGCATTCTCAGTAGTTGACTCAGCCAATGAAAATGCAGAGCTCCGATTTGAATAGAGTGACAGTAGGAGAGAGCCCAATTGCCACTGAGACTGATAGAAATCTATCGAACAGCAGTCTGACTGCAGAGCTGCCTTTTGAAATCCGATACCCTGAAGACATTCGCTCTGCACAGGCTAAGAAGGACTACAAACAAGCTGTGATGAGAGCATCTCCTGAGACCCTCATCCTAGACTACACCGGTAAAGGAGAAAACAGGGTCAAGAACAATCTACTGTTCTACACCGCCTTTCACAAAACCCTGTGCCAGACATACCCCAATAACAACAAGAGGGGCATTAGCAGAGGCAGGCAGATCTCAGTGCTGGTAGAGAAAGACACAGACAGTGTGATGCTCACTTTTAATGTATACCACAACGGGACCATCATGGTGCAGGGCAGCGAGAGCAGCCTGGACCAATTAGCTCTCGGCTTCCACACCTCAAAGCAGCAGACTGAGGTAGAGAAACAAGAGCCAGAGCCGGCCACCCTGCAGTCTGCCCCCAGCCACACGGAGCCAGACAGTGCCCCATCTCCCACAGACTGCCCCCCTGTCTCCCCAAAACTCTCCAGCAACATTAAAACACTAAAGGAATGCCTATCAGTGCTGGAGCTGGAGTTTGCGGAGTTCAGGGAGCAGACCTTGAGCACCCTGGCCCAGACCTCCTTGTGCAATCAGCTCCGGGATGAGATGCACAGACTAAAGATGCAGCACAAGGCTGAGATCCATGAGCTGAGAGCAGCAGTGAGAGACCTGGAGGAGCAGAGCCAAACCCTGAGGACGGAGCTGCGCAGAGCGAGGGAGGAGCTGACCAGGACACCCCAGCACAGCTAGCTGAGGAGCCTGCAGAGCCAGCTGGAGGAGCTAAGAGAGGAGCTACACATCACTGGAGCACAGAGACTGCACTGCACTGACCCCACAACACCTCCAACCCCTGACGCACCCACTGATCCACCCACACTCCCCACCACTCCTGACACACCCACTATCACCAGACCTGCCACTAATACACAACCCCCTGAAACGCCACTCCCCCAAAACACACCCGCTGCCCCCACCACTCCCGACGCAAACCCGGAGTGGCAGGTCAACGCAGAGGTGGTCATTCTGAGCGAATCCAATGGGAAGTTCCTGGTTGAGAGGCGCCTCTTCCCTGGGCGAAAAGTGAAAAAGCTTTGGTGCTCCACAGCACAGAGAGCCCTGGAGCTGCTCTCCAAGAGGAGGCTTTGCCAAGTCAAACACATCCACATCCACACCGGCACTAACGACCTGAGTGCCCGCAGGGGCGATGTGGCCTCAGCCCTGAGACAGGTAGCAACGAAAGCCACAGAGGAATTCCCAACTGCCAAAATTTCCATCTCCACACTGCTGCCCCGCACAGACGTGCCCCTGCACATCATCCAGGCCATCAACGCAGAAGTGTCCCGAAGATGTGCCCTCCTCCCCAACGTCCACCTGGCACACCACTGAGACATCCAGCCACATCACCTGTATGACCACGTCCACCTCAACAAGACGGGTGTGAGGATCATCTCAAAGGTCCTCAAGGACACAACCCTGGGCCGAAACCCCACACACCCCCACCTCGAGACCAGGAGCAACCCCCCCAGCCCCCGGCCACATCCCCAGCCACCGGCTCCACCCCAGCCCCAGCCCCTGAGACCCCGCGGCCCCATTCCCCACCCCCCCATCCCCAGAGGGCCCGTCCAGCACAGCAGAGCGGACAGCCGGGGACCAGCACAGCCACACAGCCACGCAGCAGCGGCTTCCAGAGCCTGGAGGCCCGATGCTGCCCAGCTGGCCCAGATAAGGCAACTCCTCAGTGTCATCTGTACCACACTGCTGAGTTAACTGAGCCTCAACACACATATATATGGTTGTGGAGATGGAGAGTAAGAAAAAATGTGATTTAATTATTCTGATATTTTGATGCAAAGATAAAATCTTTGTGTGATTATTATGTATATCCATATATAATTATTAATAGTAATATAATATCAGTTGTAGACCACAAATTAAACTTTCTTATGTAGAAGAGACAAGTATAATAAAATATATTAACATGTCCTTTAAAATAAGCAGTTGGAATATGCAGGGTTTACGCTCCTCAACTTTTGGAATGAAGAGCACAGGCCCTGAACTGATCAACACTGTAAATAGTTCAGATGTTTTCATTCTTGTAGAGACTTGGTGCTGTGCAGATATGTCTATACACTGGATGGATACAATGGATACAGGGAGCTGATTGTGCCCTCCTATAAAAAACCCAAAGTCAGGTGTGGCAGGGCCTCGTGGGGGATTATCGTGTGGTACAGGGAGGAGCTCCGAGCAGCCCTATGCCCAGTACAGAGAGGAGACACACACCTGTGGATGAAAATCAGAAAAGACACCCTACAAAATAACACAGATATATACCTATGTGCAATTTATATGCCACCCGCAGACTCCCCCTACTATAATGAGGAAGGCTTTCATGAGCTTCAAAACGAAATCTGCCACTTCCAGACCCTGGGATCTGTACTGCTGTGTGGCGATCTCAATGCCAGGACTGGCAGAGAGATGGACTACATCAATACAGAGGGGAACACACACCTGTTCGGAGACTCCCCGCTGTGCCACACACACACCTCCACACTGACACAGCCACGACAGCGTGGTAAACAAGAGCAGGAAGCAGGTAGTGCGCCTATGTAAAAGCCTGGGTCTATATATCATCAATGGCAGGACCAGGGGGTACTCTCTGGGGAGATTCACATACTGCTCGGCTCTGGGCAGCAGTGTGGTGGACTACGCCATAACTGACCTGGACCCACAAGCCAACAATGCGTTTATAGTCAGACAACAATCTCCACTATCAGACCACAGCCAAATAACACTTTACCTAAAAAGATCAGCGCAGCCACAAGTCAGAGCCAAACTTCCCACAAAACTGGTCTCCCTGCCACCCAGTTAGAGATGGTCAGAGCCCAGCACAGAGAACTACACAAGAGCCCTGAATAGTGATGAGATTGAAAACATGTTAGACAGATATCAATCCTCACACTATCAAATAAACCAAAACGGAATAAACTCAGCCACCAAAACACTGAATGAAATATTTGAGAGACTGGCTTTAAAATCAAACATTAAAACAATTAAAAACCAAAATATGAAATCGTCTAAAAGAAAAAAAGAACAGTGGTGTGACCAGGAGTGTGAAACTTCTAGGAAACACCTGAGACATCTCTCCAACACTAAACACAGAGAGCCCGACAACCAGGAGGCTCGCCTCAGCTACTGCCAGGCCCTGCGGCACTACAAGCAACTCCTCAGTAAGAAAAAAGACCACTATATGGGCAGAATAAATACCCCAAAAACAAAAAATGAAATACCAATTCAAAATGGAGAAATCTGGAAAACACACTTTGAAAAACTTTACCAAAATGTTGAAAACAATCCAAAGCCAGAACAGGTTAAAATATTAAAAAACCTAAATAAATTGGAAGAAATCATTAAGAATAACCAAAATCCCTTAGATAACCCATTTACAATACAGGAACTAAAACATCAACTCAAAATCCTCAAACCCAGGAAAGCCAGCGGCCCCGACAGCATCAGCCCTGAGATGCTGAAGCACAGCAGCCCGCAGCTGCAGGAGGCTCTGCTCAAACTCTTTAACCTGGTGCTGAGAGCCGGGTGTTTCCCTGAGGTCGGGAATCAAGGATTGATCACCCCGATTTTTAAAAGTGGAGACAAATTAGACCCCAATAACTACTGGGGCAGCTGTGTGAGCAGTAACCTGGGGAAGGTGTTCTGCAGTATCATCAACGCCCAGATACTGGCCTTCCTTACCAAGCACAGTGTCCTGAATAAGAGTCAGATTGGCTTCCTACCAAAACACCGCACAACCGATCATATTTACACTCTACACACCCTCATAAATAAATATACCCAAAACAATAAAGGAAAAATATTTGCCTGTTTTGTAGACTTTAGAAAGGCATTTGACTCAATCTGGCACAAGGGATTATTTTATAAACTTCTACAGAGTGGTGTAGGGGGTAAAGTTTATGACATCATTAAATCAATGTATTCTGAAAACAAATGCGGAGTTCAAATTGGCAACTCAAGAACAGAGTTCTTCACTCAGGGGCGGGGAGTGAGACAGGGCTGCAGTCTGAGTCCAACACTGTTCAACATCTACATCATCGAGTTGGCCACAGTGTTGGAGCAGTCTGACGCCCGCAGCCTAACTCTCCATGACACAGAGATCAAGTTCCTGCTCTACGCAGACGACCTGGTGCTGCTGTCGCCCACAGAGCAGGGGCTTCAGCAGAACCTGGCGCTGCTAGAGCAGTACTGTCAGAAATGGGCCCTGGCAGTCAATCTGGACAAGACCAGAGTTATGGTTTTCCAGAAAAAAGCCCCATCTCAGGGAAACAGGTACCGCTTCACTCTGGGCAGCACTGGATTAGAGCACTGCACCAGATACAACTACCTTGGCCTGACCATCAGTGCGTCAGGGAGCTTCAGCCTGGCTATAAACGCATTAAAAGACAAGGCACGCCGGGCATTTTATGCCATAAAGACACAATTTGGGAAAACAACAATACCAATAACTATTTGGATTAAAATATTAAACTCCATCATCCAACCAATCCTGCTATATGGGAGCGAAGTGTGGGGTCCCCTCATGAACCTCAATAACAACAATTGGGACAAAAGCCCCATGGAAATATTCCACCTAGAATTTAATAAAAACATCTTACACGTACACAGAAACGCCCCCACGGCTCTGAGGCTCACAGAGCCCGAACACACAATGACCAAAACAACAACAATTGGGAAAATTGACATGTACCTGAAAAGCAAATACACAAAAGATTAGAGACACGAATTAGAATTACAAAACAAATTGGAATGCTACCGGGCCCTGAATAGAAACATTACATTGGCTGAATACTTAAAAATCCAAAATATAAAAGAGAGACAAAATCTAACTAAATACAGGCTCAGTGACCACAGCCTCGCCATTGAAAAAGGCCGCTACAGAAAATTCTGGGTTGCCAGAGAAGAGCGGCTGTGCAGCCAGTGTGACCTAGGGGAGGTCGAAACACAGGCGCATTTCCTGCTGTCCTG